>NC_091294.1:64586339-64762455 GCF_038502225.1 Cherax quadricarinatus | reverse complement strand
TTATAGAGAATAAACTTTGAATTTGAATTTGAATTTGAATTGAAGAGGCAGAAACCTGGGAGGTGGCAGAAGAGGGAGAAACTTGAGAGGGGATGGGGGTGGAAGGCATAGTATGAGGAGGAAGGTGAATCTCCACACTTGTAATAGAGCCAGAGAGAGGGGAAGAACTAGGTACAGAGACTGGAAAGGTAAAGTGTGGAGGTGGAAGAAGGGAAGAAAGAGGCAAAGAAGATTTGAGCAATATGGATTTTTTGGACTTCTGAGAAGTAGAGGGGCGATTGGTATTAGGTGTCGTATGAGGTCTTGTCGATACTGGGGCTTGTGAGGAAGAACGCGAAGATGTGAGAACAGACTGAGTTGTAGTCGGGATGTCAGAGCCAAGGACAGCAAAAGGATTAGATGCCGGAGTGGCTATGGGAGGGGTAACAACAGAGGAGGCTGCAGAAGATGGGACCCCAAAAGTGGGGGGATGTTTTGAAACACGAGAATAAGAAACACGGGGTAGTCTCCCTTGGAGGCAGAGATGAGTAACTGCCATACCATAAGGGAGACCTTCTGCCTCTTTGAGGCAACGGATTTCACGTTCATTTAAGTAGACCTGGCAACGGCGGGAGTACGAAGGGTGAGCTTCATTACAATTAAGGCAAGATGGAGGTTGACTGCAAGATGTATTAGAATGGTTGTCAGCACCACAGACTGAGCATTTGGCCATAGATCTGCAATATTTCACTGGGTGACCAAAACGCCAGCAATTTCTACACTGTTGCGGTGTAGGAATCACCTTTCGAACTTGTAACCGATGTCCCGCGTCATATGCAGAGGACGGGAGTTCTTGGCTGTCAAAAGTAAAATGAGCTACATTGCAAGGTTAACATCTCCGCCCATGGGCAGGAAGGACATAAGTGTCTACTGTGAGGATTGGGAGATTCTGGAGTTCCAGCTGTTCAAGAATGTCATTGCCAAATGACTGGAAATTCTGTTGGACTATGGTATGGGGCAGAATGACAGTACCACTACAAGAATTGAGAGAAAGATGTTTTTCAATAGTGATAGGAGTAGTAACTATATGCAAAAGGAGAGAAAGATCACGAGCTTGGGTAGCATTCTGGACAGTGACGATGCGCGTACCGCTCTTGAGAGCATGAAATGAAATATCTCTACCAACATGATGCAGGAGCACTTTGCCAATACTCTGGTCAGAAAGGTAGGCAGAAGAAGAAGTCGGTCTTAAAGTAAAGAATTTAGTACATTGTGTGGTCCGAAACTGAGCGTGGAGAGGGAGTGCATGACATGTCGGTCTTTTCCGAGTAGAATGGGAAGGTAACGAAGGAGCATCATCAGGAGATGGACATTGGCATTTAGGAGTAGGACCGGAGTTGGTCCGGTGTGAAATGGGTGGGCGATTCGAAAATTGCCATACCATAGAGGGAGAAGCCGGAAGCATAGTCAAAGGAGAGCGGAGTTCAGACAAATCGAAGGAGTCAGTCGAAGCCCCGGTACCTGAAGCGGGTGTGGAAACAGCACCAGCAAGAGGTACAGGGGCATCAGGAGTGTCCGAAGAACGGTCTAAAAACAAGGCAGGGTCAGAATGGGGTGCGGTATCAAGAAGGGGCCCGGGGGTAGTGGGTTCATGGATTGGGTTCTCTATGGTTAGGTTACTCCTTTACTTTTTGTTTTGAAGAAAAAAAAAGAAGAAAATAAAATAAAAATAAAAAAGAGAATAAAAAAAAGGGGGAAGCGGGGAGGAATAGTTCCCAGGAGGAATGAAAGGGCCGGAAATCTCCCTCCGCATCCAAGAGGACCTCAGCACTGCTAGTAGCGCAGATGCAGCATGGAACCCGTGCCATACCCTACCCTTAATGCCAGTAAACCAGCAATCCAGGATAGCAACCTCACATCTGCCGAGCTACCTCGGTGGACAAAAGAGAGGGCGGCCTGATATCCGCCACAAAGCATACCTCCTTCGGCCACCACCCCCGGAATCCAAAAGGTGGCTTCCAGAGATACACCCGTCGCCCGAAAGACACCCAAAGCTACTCCGGGATACTGGAGAGGGATCAGGACATCCCCAGGCGATCCAGATTCCACAGCAAACTATGCCACCGCCAAGATCCTCAACGGAATGGGATGGACCCCGGTATCCTTTCCCCTACCTAGGAATTAGCGCGCCTGTGGGAGAAATCCCAAAGGCCAAAAAGAGGAAGGGCAAAAGGGAGGGGTGGGGAGGAGGAGGAGGAAAGGAAAAAGGGGAGGATGGGATAGGGGAGGGGAGATTGGGGGGTAATTAGGTTCGGTCTGAGGAAGAAGACCGACAGGTCTAATTCCTCAGACCAAGAGCCTCTTCACCACGCCAAGGAGCCCCCCTTGAAGAGGTCCCTCTTTGAAAGCATACAGCTTAGCCAATTTATTAGTTCTGTCACGCATCTGAAGATCAATGTGAGATGGAATCCACAGCATGTGCACTCTGACTCCACTGTCCACAATCTTACCATACCTATGTCTGGCTTCTGTCATGAGCATGCCACAATTTATACTTAATGAATTGAGAGCATTTGTGGATGACAGAGAATCAGTTACAATTAAAGTGTCAACCTTAGACACATGATAATCATGCAGCCACATGTCTATGGTGCATCAAACAAAATAAGCAGACTCTTGGATGTCACTACCGCCCGGCTCCGGCTGGGTTACAAGTATCTTTGGCAGGTTAAATCACCACCACCAGATGTAGACAAAACGAAATGTAAACTTTGCCAGATGGATTATTGTCACACCCTGCGTCATTATGTACTGGAGTGCGATAAAATTAATGAATTTAGAAACAACTCACTCAGAAGTGTTCAAGAAATGGCTAAGTATTTTATCCACAGTGGTATATTACAGACCATTCTGGAGAAATACCCTGACTTTGCTAGCTGTAAATAAAGCATTACCACATATGTGCATGTGTGTGTTTGTGTGTGTGTATGTGTGTGTGTGTGTGTGTGTGTGTGTTTGTGTGTATGTGTATGAGTGTGTGAGTGTGAGTGTGTGTGTGTGTGTGTGTGTGTGTGTGTGTGTGTGTGTGTGTGTGTGTGTGTGTGTGTGTGAGTGAGTATGAGTGTGTGTGTGTGTGTATGAGTGTGTGTGTGTGTGTATGAGTGTGTGTGCGTGTGTGTGTCTGAGTGTGTGTCTGTGGTGTGTGTGTGTGTGTGTGTGTGTGTGTGTGTGTGTGTGTGTGTGTGTGTGTGTGTGTGTGTGAGTGTGTGTGTGTTTATGTGTGTGTGTGTATGAATTTGTATGTGTGTGTGTGTGTGTGTGAGAGAGAGAGAGACTCAGCAATCAACATTTGCACCAATAACTCACTACAGTTGTGACCGGGTGTGGAAGTGTGAATTGCTCATTACTCTAAAATTTGTTCATGATTGCAGCCATGTATAAACGTAAGTAACCATTCTTACAGTATTCATTACCTTTGTAACTTGTGAGTTCATTACCTTTGTAACTTGTGAGTTCATTACCTTGTACCTAGTTCAGCCATCAAAACTTTGGAGCCCGGTCCCTGGACCCATTGTGTACCTCTGTAATCTGTAAATACCTTTGTAACTTGTCATGATTGTGACTAGACCTACCTGGAGTTCATTACCTTTGTAAATTGTGAGTTCATTACCTTTGTAAATTGTGAATTCATTACCTCTGTAACTTGCTCAGCTATCAAAACTTTGAGGCCCAGTCCCTGGACCCATTATGTACCTCTGTAATCTTTTGACTACCGCCCACAGGATGGGTATGGGGTGCATAATAAACATATTAAACTAACTAACTAACATAGACACATGGACGCATTTGAGTGCAAGGAGTATGGCAAACAGTTCTGTTTGAAGGATAGAGGCCCAGTTATTGATGCGTGCTCCAATTTCTTTATGAGAGCCATCACTCTGTATGACAGCAGCAGCACTACCTGGAGTTTACCTGGAGAGAGTTTCGGGGGTCAACGCCCCCGCGGCCCGGTCTGTGACCAGGCCTCCTGGTGGATCAGCGCCTGATCAAACAGGCTGTTGCTGCTGGCTGCACGCAAACCAACGTACGAGCCACAGCCCGGCTGATCAGGAACTGACTTTAGGTGCTTGTCCAGTGCCAGCTTGAAGACTGCCAGGGGTCTGTTGGTAATCCCCCTTATGTGTGCTGGGAGGCAGTTGAACAGTCTCGGGCCCCTGACACTTATTGTATGGTCTCTTAACGTGCTAGTGACACCCCTGCTTTTCATTGGGGGGATGGTGCATCGTCTGCCAAGTCTTTTGCTTTCGTAGTGAGTGATTTTCGTGTGCAAGTTCGGTACTAGTCCCTCTAGGATTTTCCAGGTGTATATAATCATGTATCTCTCCCTCCTGCGTTCCAGGGAATACAGGTTTAGAAACCTCAAGCGCTCCCAGTAACTGAGGTGTTTTATCTCCGTTATGCGCGCTGTGAAAGTTCTCTGTACATTTTCTAGGTCGGCAATTTCACCTGCCTTGAAAGGTGCTGTTAGAGTGCAGCAATATTCCAGCCTAGAAAGAACAAGTGACTTGAAGAGTGTCATCATGGGCTTGGCCTCCCTAGTTTTGAAGGTTCTCATTATCCATCCTGTCATTTTTCTAGCAGATGCGATTGATACAATGTTATGGTCCTTGAAGGTGAGATCCTCCGACATAATCACTCCCAGGTCTTTGACGTTGGTGTTGGTGTTTCGCTCTATTTCGTGGCCAGAATTTGTTTTGTACTCTGATGAAGATTTAATTTCCTCATGTTTACCATATCTGAGTAATTGAAATTTCTCATCGTTGAACTTCATATTGTTTTCTGCAGCCCACTGAAAGATTTGGTTGATGTCCGCCTGGAGCCTTGCAGTGTCTGCAATGGAAGACACTGTCATGCAGATTCGGGTGTCATCTGCAAAGGAAGACACGGTGCTGTGGCTGACATCCTTGTCTATGTCGGATATGAGGATGAGGAACAGCTGCACCAGTGGACTGGTGAACAGAACCATCAACGTAAATAATTTGTGAAAGAGTGTTCTGTGTGGTTAAGTTATCAATACAGCTTAAGGCATCATGTTTGGCTTCAAGACGAAGCATTGGTTGTGATTTAAGAAGAGTTTTGGGGGGAAAATGGAGGAATGGTAGTTTGGAATGGGGTAATATCCCATGGAGCAGGGAAGTGTCTCTGTTGCCTAACTTGACATAGATCATGTAGCTGGTTCATGCGGAGGTCGGTTCCAGTTTTTTCGATCCATCTGGAAGGATGTTCACCAGCGCTGAGGAAAGTTTGGAGGGCTTCTGTGCAGGGGTTTGAATGGGCTAACATAAGCATATTGACCCCAATAAGGATATTTCTTTCAGTAACACGATCTCTAATGCTTGGAACATTAAGTTCTTTCCGCATATTTAAAATTTTGGCAGTACGAGGGCATCCTAGGATGATCCTCATTGCTTCGTTTTGCAGTTTTTTCAGCCCTCCAAGCTTCCAGTCAGACACGAGTGCAAGTAGTGGCGCCGCATAAGCAACCAATGATCTAATATAAGCAAAATACATCATTTTCACAATTTTAACATTAGCAACATACCTGGAATGAAACCCTGCCACAACTCTAAGTTCTCTCAGCCTTTCTTTGTATTGGCGACAAAGTCTCGTTACAACAGGTCCAAGTAGTGGAACCTCAAAGCCTAGATACCTGCATCTGCTTACATATTCTAGAAGAGACCCATTATGCAAATGGATCTGACGAACTGTACCTCTCTGTCGAGGAGGACGCCTATTGAGTATCTATGTTTTATCCCCTGAGATTATTAACCCCAGGTCCTGACACGAGGCTAGTACATGGTTAAGGATGTTTTGGGTGTTGGAGAATCCGGTGGTGTGAATCATTATATCGTCAGCAAAACTAATCGTATAATGATGGGGCTGGCTAGGCATAGCATTGAGTAAGACATTAATCAGAATATTGAATAGGGTGGGACTGAGCACACCTCCCTGTGGGGTTCCTTATTCAAAGTCTTTAGTTATACTTCTATGCCCCTGAAACAACATAGAAGACTTTCTGTTGGACAGACAGCCTTTAATCCAGTGGAGAAGCCATCCTCCAACATTCATTCTGGCTAGTTCACTAATGATTACATGTCGGCTGACTACATCAAAAGCAGATTTAAGGTCAAGGAAGGTAGTGTATGAGCTGTCAGTGTGCAGAGTGAGAAAGGTGGCTATGCAATGATGCACGCTCCTTCCATGCATGAAACCATGCAACCGGGGAGACAAAAATTGTTTGATTCTGTACATGAAATGATTGAGAATCATCCTCTCGAATGTTTTACACAAGCAGCTAGTAAGAGATAGTGGGCAAAATGCATTTTGTTGATTTTGTTTGGAATTGGAATGATGAGGCTGTTGGTCCAAGATTGAGGGAGCTCCCCAGTTACATAGCTCGTTATATAATTCAAACAATGGATTACCTGGTACTCGACACAGCAATCTGAGTATGTTGTAAGTAATACCATCCTCACCAGGCGACGTGGAGTTGCCCTTAGTTAGTGCTGCATCAAGTTCATAATAAGTGAAAGGAATGTTGCAGTCATCTTACTTGCTGAGCATAAAGCAAACAAGTCTCTCCCTTGCATCATATTAATCATTTAATTTCGCCTGTGTGGTACTGGGAAGATTGTCATATTATTATTATAATCAAGGGGGAAGCACTAAACCCGTAGGATTATACAGCGCCTATGGGGGGATGGAAGGCATTCAGGCTTAATTCAGGGAACTGGAGCACAGATCCAATTCCCTAGATCAAGAGCCCCTCACCAGCGTCAAGGAGCCTTCCTTGAGGGGAAGATTGTCATAGCTAGATGTAGCAGCCCAAGCACAGACTAACTCATTTGCCCTATGTAAGGGATGAGGGTGCGCAATCTGCCCAGTTCTGTTACCCTTAATTTTATTCATGTCCCTCCATGCCCGGCTTAGTGGGATATGAGCACTGAGACCACTGACAAATTTTTCCGTCTGTCGCAGCTCTGTCATACGCTCTCTGGCAGCAGCAAGGGCAGTTTGAAAGAGCCTCAGCATTTCAGGGGTACTATATTTTCTATAGGCCTGGCCTAGTCTGCGAGCAGTACTTTTCAGTGTACGAAGTTTAGAATCATTGTAATAAGAATGGTTTTTATAGGAGGTATGATTATTATGGAAGTTTGTTGGGTTTAGAGTACCAGGAGGTTTCAGTGGCAGCTCTAAGTAGTTCTGAATACTGCTCACAATTATTATTATAATTACAATAAAAAAGAAGCGCTAAGCCACGAGGACTATACAGCGCTGCAGGGCAGGAAGGAAGCGAGGGCATCAGGTGGCAAAAGGGAGATGGATGAGTAATAGGTTACGGATAACAGCGGTGTAGTGGATGGTGAAAGGGTAAAGGACAGCAAGAGACTGAGCTAGAAAGGGTTGAGGGGAGTGCGAAAAAGTATCATCAGAGTTTGTGGAGTAAATCAGTCGTTGTCAAGAAGTCAATGAGAGAGTCAGGATTAAAGGAGGGTCCATCAGCACGAAGGGAAGGTAAAGAGAGAGTAGTAGAACGAAGACGACGTTGGAGGTAAATTCTGCGTGCTCGTTGACAGAGAGGGCAGTCTAGCAGAATGTGGCTAATCGATACTGGAACTTGACACTGCTCACAGAGAGGAACAGGGTGCCTCTCCATGAGATACTCATGAGTAAGACGAGTGTGGCCAATGCGAAGGTGGGAGAGAGTGGTCTCCCAACCTCGGCACTGATGACAAGAATATGGCCAGTAACCTATGCTCGGTTTAATAGAATGAAGTTTGTTACCGAGCAGAGTTCACCAACGTTGTTGCCAACGGGTGTGAAGGTGGGTAGTTATTGCAGCAAAATAGTCCAGAAATGAAACACCTCTATAGGAAATTGGTAGGTCATGTACTGCTGACCGCGCAGCAGTGTCTGCCTGTTCATTGCCCTGTACGTCGACATGACCAGGGACCCAACAAAAAACAATATCTTTATGTTTGGTAGAGATACGGCGTAGCCAAAGTTGGATACGGAGAACTAGGGGATGAGATGTATCAAATTTTCGTATAGCCTGTAGAGCACTAAGGGAGTCTGAGACTACTACAAATGATGACACAGGCATAGATGCGATACGAATAAGTGCTGCAAGAATGGCATACAGTTCAGCAGTAAAAATGCTAGCTGAAGATAGTAAATGCCCCCGCACGACGCTGTCCAGAAACACTGCTGCGAATCCGACGCCGTCTGAAGACTTAGAGCCATCTGTGTACACAGCGGTGGCATGAGAATGGGAGTGGAAGTGATCAAGAAAAAGAGAGCGGGAAGCCACCGTAGGCAGTTGAGCTTTCGAGCAAGGGAGTGAGAAAGAACAGACCCGAACAGCTGGAACTTCCCAGGGGGGTAGGGAAAAGTGAGATGCTACATGAACATATAAAGGTGGTAACTGAAGGGAAGACAAGAGTGAATGTAGGCGAAGAGAAAAGGGACGGAGCAAACAGGGGCGGCGAACGAATAAAGAATGTCTACTAATATCGGTGACCATTCTATAAATGGAAGGATTGTGTAGATCGTGAGAGCGTACATAGTAGCGAAGGCAATGGGCATCACGGCGATCAGACAAGGATGGAACATTCGCTTCTGTATAGAGGCTCTCAACAGGGGAAGAGCGAAAAGCACCAAGGCACAAACGTAATCCTTGGTGATGGATAGAGTTAAGGCTAGAGAGAGTAGCAGGAGAGGCCGCGGAATAAATCTGGTCACCATAATCGAGTTTCGATAAAACGAGGGCTGAATGTAGGCGAAGCAGAGTTCGACGATCAGCTCCCCAGGAAAGATGAGCAAGGGTTTTAAGAAGGTTTAGCCGGCTGTGACAAGTTGCCTTCAGAGAGGTAATGTGAGGTTTCCAGGATAACCTACGGTCAAAGAGAAGGCCTAGAAACCTGACTGTATCACGTTCGGGGATACGGGAGCCATAGAGATACAAAGGATGATCGGAGATAACAGAGCGTCTAGTGAAAGTAATTTGGTGAGTTTTGGTACTTGAAAATTTAAACCCATGCGTGGTGGCCCAAGTGGAAACACGGTCGACCGCATGCTGGAGAGAAACTGCAATAAGATGACAGTCAGCGCCTGCACAAGCAATAGCGAAGTCATCAACATAGAGTGATGACCAAATATTGGGTGGAAGAACAGAGGCCAAATCATTTATAGCAAGGAGAAAAAGTGTTGTGCTTAGAACACATCCCTGAGGGACACCTTCAGCTTGGACGAAGTCCGGGGAAAGAACATTATTGACTCGAACACGGAAATGTCTGTCAGTTAAAAAGTTCTTAAGGAAGGATGGTAGATTGCCTCGGAGGCCTAAGGAATGGGCCTGGGCCAAAATATTATACCTCCAAGTTGTGTCATATGCCTTCTCAAGGTCAAAAAATATGGCAATAACTGAGTGATTATTCGCAAAGGCATTACGAACATACGTATCCAAGCGTAGTAAGGGGTCTATGGTAGAACGACCCTTACGAAAGCCATATTGACTAGCGGAGAGACTGTTGTGTGTCTCTAAATACCACATTAAACGTCGATTTACGAGACGTTCCATCACTTTGCAAACTGCACTAGTAAGAGCGATGGGGCGATAGTGGGAGGCATCATGTCCTGTAGTACCCGGTTTGCGGAAAGGGAGAACAATGGCAGATTTCCACAGCTGGGGAAGAACTCCTTGTGCCCAAATAAGATTGAAGAGGTGTAAGAGGACTACAAGGGCTGACCGATGTAAATGTTGTAACATACGAATATGAATGTCGTCAGGCCCAGCTGCCGATGATCGGCAAGCTGAGAGCGTTGCCTCCAGTTCTTGAAGTGTAAAAGGCACATTATACTGTTCTTCTCTGAGAGAAGAAAAGTCCAAGGGTACTAACTCTCTGGCAGACTTTGAGGAAAGAAACGAGGGGCATAGATGGAGCCCTCGGGAAATACGGACCAGATGTGTGCCAAGTTCAATGGCAACGTCGAGAGGGTTTGCTACATCAACACCAGCGACCCGTAGAACAGGAGCCGGGTCAGGAGAGTATTTACCACTCAATTTCCTCACTTTTTTCCAGACTGCACTCATAGAAGAAGCAGAGGTGATGGTGGAAACATAGTCTCGCCAACAAGTGCGTTTAGCTTCACGGATGACACGGCGAGCGATCGCACGCTTCTGCTTAAAATCAAGAAGTCTCTCAGCGGTTCTATTGTACCGGTACCTGCCCCATGCAGCACGTTTCAAACGTACTGCACGAGCACAAGCAGGAGACCACCAAGGCACACACTTCTGAGAATGCCTGCCTGAGGTTTGGGGTATAGAATGAGAAGCTGCGGTATAAACTGACGTCGAGAAGATGTGTAGGAGCTCATCAATGGAGGATGAAGAAGGAACCTCACTAAAAGCAGTGAGGTGTGAGTAAAGATCCCAATTTGCCCGATCAAATTGCCAGCGAGGGCTACGGAAAGGTGGTGAATAGGAAGGAGAAGTAAGAATGATTGGAAAATGATCGCTGTCATGTAAGTCCGGTAGAACAGACCAGGTGAAGTCTAGTGCAGTGGAGGAAGAGCAGACTGATAGATCGATGCAAGAGAGAGTATGAGTACGAGGATCAAAATGGGTGGGAGTACCCGTATTTAAAACATGGAGGGGGTGAGAGGCGAGAAAAGCCTCCAACTGGATGCCACGTGAGTCACAATGAGACCCCCCCCCCCCAGAGGAAATGGTGGGCATTAAAATCACCAAGTAACAGAAGTGGTGGTGGTAAGGATGAAACAAGAAAGGCAAAGTCTGGGATAGAAAATGCTCGAGAAGGAGAGAGATATAAAGAACATATTGTAAACCACTTATTCAAGTGGATACGGGCTGCAGTGTAATGCAGCGAGGTATGGACAAATAGTTGACAGTACGGAATATCATTGCATAGAAGAAGGGCACTTTCATTAAAGGTCCCATCTGAGAAAGGATCCGAAGAATACAATAAATTATAGCCTGAGATAGGTTGGAAAACAGCCGAGTGTAATTTTGGTTCTTGTAAGCAAGCACCAACAGGGGAAAACCTGGAAAGCAACATCTGAAGCTCACCCCGATTACCCCTGAGGCCGCGGATATTCCACTGTAAATAGGCCATGATTGGCGATGAAGAAAATACCAGGAATCTGTAGGTAAAGGCACCTACGGACTAGAGGGGTTAGAAAAGTCAACGTGTGGTGGCATTGGAAGACGTTCAAGTAGCGAAGGAACGGAGCGTTGCGAAGAATGGGGTTGTGAAGATGGAGGAGAGGGAAGAGAAGGAACAGGAAGTGAATCAGTGTCCATTGAAGGTTTAGTCTCTGCAATATATTCTGAAATGGCTTCAAGTGTTTCTGAATTCAAAGATGTATGGGAGACCATATTGGAGATAGAAGGAGGAGGGTGAGTAAAGATTGGGACAGTAATGGACTGTACCAAAGTAGAGGGGGAGGGAAGAGTGTAAGGGACTGGAGATGAAGTGTGGGGGGGGGACAGAAGAGGCAGAAACCTGGGAGGTGGCAGAAGAGGGAGAAACTTGGGAGGGGACGGGGGTGGAAGGCATAGTACGAGGAGGAGGGTGAATCTCCACACTTGTAATAGAGCCAGAGAGAGGGGAAGAACTAGGTACAGAGACTGGAAAGGTAAAGTGTGGAGGTGGAAGAAGGGAAGGAAGGGGCAAAGAAGATTTGAGCAATGTGGATTTTTTGGACTTCTGAGAAGTAGAGGGGCGATTGGTATTAGGTGTCGTACGAGGTCTTGTCGATACTGGGGCTTGTGAGGAAGGACGCGAAGATGTGAGAACAGACTGAGTTGTAGTCGGGACGTCAGAGCCAAGGACAGCAAAAGGATTAGATGCCAGAGTGGCTATGGGAGGGGTAACAACAGAGGAGGCTGCAGAAGATGGGACCCCAGAAGTGGGGGGATGTTTGGAAACACGAGAATAAGAAACACGGGGTAGTCTCCCTTGGAGGCGGAGATGAGTAACTGCCATAGCATAAGGGAGACCTTCTGCCTCTTTGAGGCAACGGATTTCACGTTCATTTAAGTAGACCTGGCAACGGCGGGAGTACGAAGGGTGAGCTTCATTACAATTAAGGCAAGATGGAGGTTGACTGCAAGATGTATTAGAATGGTCGTCGGCACCACAGACTGGGCATTCGGCCATAGATCTGCAATATTTCGCTGGGTGACCAAAACGCCAGCAATTTCTACATTGTTGCGGTGTAGGTATCACCTTTCGAACTTGTAACCGATGTCCCGCGACATATACAGAGGACGGGAGTTCTCGGCTGTCAAAAGTTAAACGAGCCACATTGCAAGGGTAACGTCTCCGCCCCCGGGCAGGAAGGACATAAGTGTCTACTTTGAGGATTGGGAGATCCTGGAGTTCCAGCTGTTCAAGAATGTCATTGCCACATGACTGGAAATTCTGTTGGACTATGGTATGGGGCAGAATGACAGTACCACTACAAGAATTGAGAGAAAGATGTTTTTCAATAGTGATAGGAGTAGTATCGATATTCGAAAGGAGAGAAAGATCATGAGCTTGGGTAGCATTCTGGACAGTGACGATGCGCATACCGCTCTTGAGAGCATGAAATGAAATATCTCTACCAACATGACGCAGGAGCGCTTTGCCAATACTATGGTCAGAAAGGTAGGCAGAAGAAGAAGTCGGTCTTAAAGTAAAGAATTTAGTCCATTGTGTGGTCCGAAACTGAGCGTGGAGAGGGAGTGCTTGACGTGTCGGTCTTTTCCGAGTAGAATGGGAAGGTAACGAAGGAGCATCATCAGGAGATTGACGTTGGCGTTTAGGAGTAGGACCGGAGTTGGTCCGGCGTGAAATGGGCGGGCGATTCGAAAATTGCCGTACCGTAGAGGGAGAAGCCGGAAGCATAGTCAAAGGAGAGCGGAGTTCAGACAAATCGAAGGAGTCAGTCGAAGCCCCGGTACCTGAAGCGGGTGAGGAAACAGCACCAGCAAGAGGTACAGGGGCATCAGGAGTGTCCGAAGAGTGGTCTAAACACAAGGCAGGGTCAGAATGGGGTGCGGTATCAAGAAGGGGCCCGGGGGTAGTGGGTTCATGGATTGGGTTCTCCATGGTTAGGTTACTCCTTTGCTTTTTGTTTTTAAGAAAAAAAAAGAAAGAAGAAAAGAAAATAAAAATAAAAAAAAGAATAAAAAAAAGGGGGAGCGGGGAGGAATAGTTCCCAGGAGGAATGAAAGGGCCGGAAATCTCCCTCCGCGCCCAAGAGGACCTCAGCACCGCTAGTAGCGCAGATGCAGCATGGAACCCGTGCCATACCCTACCCTTCATGCCAGTAAACCAGCAATCCGGGATAGCAACCTCACATCTGCCGAGCTACCTCGGTGGACAAAAGAGAGGGCGGCCGGATATCCGCCACAAAGCATACCTCCTTCGGCCACCACCCCCGGAATCCGAAAGGTGGCTTCCAGAGATACACCCGTCGCCCGAAAGACACCCAAAGCTACTCCGGGATACCGGAGAGGGATCGGGACATCCCCAGGCGATCCAGATTCCACGGCAAACTACGCCACCGCCAAGAACCTCAACGGAATGGGATGGACCCCGGTGTCCTTTCCCCTACCTAGGAACTAGCGCGCCTGTGGGAGAAATCCCAAAGGCCAAAAAGAGGAAGGGCAAAAGGGAGGGGTGGGGAGGAGGAGGAGGAATGGAAAAAGGGGAGGATGGGGAGGATGGGATAGGGGAGGGGAGAATGGGGGGTAATTAGGTTCGGTCTGAGGAAGAAGACCGACAGGGCTAATTCCTCAGACCAAGAGCCTCTTCACCACGCCAAGGAGCCCCCCTTGAAGAGGAGAGAATCAGTTACAATTAAAGTGTCAATCTTAGACACATGGACGCATTTGAGTGCAAGGAGTATGGCAAACAGTTCTGTTTGAAGGATAGAGGCCCAGTTATTGATGCGTGCTCCAATTTCTTTATGAGAGCCATCACTCTGTATGACAGCAGCAGCACTACCAGCTGCACCAGTGGACTGGTGAACAGAACCATCAACGTAAATAATTTGTGAAAGAGTGTTCTGTGTGGTTAAGTTATCAATACAGCTTAAGGCATCATGTTTGGCTTCAAGACGAAGCTTTGGTTGTGATTTAAGAAGAGTTTTGGGGGGAAAATGGAGGAATGGTAGTTTGGAATGGGGTAATATCCCATGGAGCAGGGAAGTGTCTCTGTTGCCTAACTTGACATAGATCATGTAGCTGGTTCATGCGGAGGTCGGTTCGAGTTTTTTCGATCCATCTGGAAGGATGTTCACCAGCGCTGAGGAAAGTTTGGAGGGCTTCTGTGCAGGGGTTTGAATGGGCTAACATTAGCATATTGACCCCAATAAGGATATTTCTTTCAGTAACACGATCTCTAATGTTTGGAATATTAAGTTCTTTCCGCATATTTAAAATTTTGGCAGTATGAGGGCATCCTAGGATGATTCTCATTGCTTCGTTTTGCAGTTTTTTCAGCCCTCCAAGCTTCCAGTCAGACACGAGTGCAAGTAGTGGCGCCGCATAAGCAACCAATGATCTAATATAAGCAAGATACATCATTTTCACAATTTTAACATTAGCACCATACCTGGAATGAAACCCTGCCACAACTCTAAGTGCTCTCAGCCTTTCTTTGCATTGGCGACAAAGTCTCGTTACAACAGGTCCAAGTAGTGGAACCTCAAAGCCTAGATACCTGCATCTGCTTACATATTCTAGAAGAGACCCATTATGCAAATGGATCTGACGAACTGTACCTCTCTGTCGAGGAGGACGCCTATTGAGTATCTATGTTTTATCCCCTGAGATTATTAACCCCAGGTCCTGACATGAGGCTAGTACATGGTTAAGGATGTTTTGAGTGTTGGAGAATCCGGTGGTGTGAATCATTATATCGTCAGCAAAACTAATCGTATAATGATGGGGCTGGCTAGGCATAGCATTGAGTAAGGCATTAATCAGAATATTGAATAGGGTGGGACTGAGCACACCTCCCTGTGGGGTTCCTAATTCAAAGTCTTTAGTTATACTTCTATGCCCCTGAAACAACATAGAAGACTTTCTGTTGGACAGGCAGCCTTTAATCCAGTGGAGAAGCCATCCTCCAACATTCATTCTGGCTAGTTCACTAATGATTACATGTCGGCAGACTACATCAAAAGCAGATTTAAGGTCAAGGAAGGTAGTGTATGAGCTGTCAGTGTGCAGAGTGAGAAAGGTGGCTATGCAATGATGCACGCTCCTTCCATGCATGAAACCATGCAACCGGGGAGACAAAAATTGTTTGATTCTGTACATGAAATGATTAAGAATCATCCTCTCGAATGTTTTACACAAGCAGCTAGTACGAGATAGTGGGCAAAATGCATTTTGTTGATTTTGTTTTGGAATTGGAATGATGAGGCTGTTGGTCCAAGATTGAGGGAGCTCCCCAGTTACATAGCTCGTTATATAATTCAAATAATGGATTACCTGGTACTCGACACAGCAATCTGAGTATGTTGTAAGTAATACCATCCTCACCAGGCGACGTGGAGTTGCCCTTTGTTAGTGCTGCATCAAGTTCATAATAAGTGAAAGGAATGTTGCAATCATCTTCCTTGCTGAGCATAAAGCAAACAAGTCTCTCCCTTGCATCATATTAATCATTTAATTTCGCCTGTGTGGTACTGGGAAGATTGTCATATTATTATTATTATAATCAAGGGGGAAGCACTAAATGCGTAGGATTATACAGCGCCTATGGGGGGATGGAAGGCATTCAGGCTTAATTCAGGGAACTGGAGCACAGATCCAATTCCCTAGATCAAGAGCCCCTCACCAGCGTCAAGGAGCCTTCCTTGAGGGGAAGATTGTCATAGCTAGATGTAGCAGCCCAAGCACAGACTAACTCATTCGCCCTATGTAAGGGATGAGGGTGCGCAATCTGCCCAGTTCTGTTACCCTTAATTTTATTCATGTCCCTCCATGCCCGGCTTAGTGGGATATGAGCACTGAGACCACTGACAAATTTTTCCGTCTGTCGCAGCTCTGTCATACGCTGTCTGGCAGCAGCAAGGGCAGTTTGAAAGAGCCTCAGCATTTCAGGGGTACGATATTTTCTATAGGCCTGGCCTAGTCTGCGAGCAGTACGTTTCAGTGTACGAAGTTTAGAATCATTGTAATAAGAATGGTCACCAGCGTCAAGGAGCCTTCCTTGAGGGGAAGATTGTCATAGCTAGATGTAGCAGCCCAAGCACAGACTATTATGGAAGTTGGGTTTAGAGTACCAGGAGGTTTCAGTGGCGGCTCTAAGTAGTTCTGAATACTGCTCACAAGGTCATTGTTAAAAGTCTCAACAGAACAACACTCACAGGAATTATACCAGTCAGTCACATGTGCAACAAAGTCTTCATGCTAATCAAGGGAACATTAAAACGTTTCCGTTTGAATATCCCACCAGGGAGGATAGTATTACCAATATCTAGTAGACACACAACATCCATGGGTTCGGTGGTTAATTTATGGTGAAGGTCAAGAAATCTTTTACTAAGTGATGCAATATTCCAGCTTAATATATAAAGTTTATACGAGTTTTGATCCATTATAGAAGTCCTGGGATCTTGCTTAGTTTCTAAGCATAATGAAAATTTTTTCATATAAATAGCAAACCTTATCAATGTCAGTAGTGTTACCCTGGTCCATGAGTGTTTGAAGTGCAATTCTAGTTGTAAGGCCTCGTGAGAGTCTTCGTTTACACAGAGCATGACGCTGTTCATGTGTGAATGTATTAGAGGTGGCACCACCACTCACATTCCTTCCTCCACTAGCATTACACACATCACTATAACTTTCATCACCAACACCACTACCAACATTGTGTTCATTACATTTATCAACTGTATTGTATTCAACATTAATGTCAATGTGGTTAACCTCATCATATTCAGCACCACCACTTACATTACACTTATCACTATTACTAACATCATAGACACCATTGCCATCATCACACTCAGCACCACCACTTGCATTACACTCATAACTATTACTAACATCTGGAAAAAGACACTTATGTACAGTTCAGGACATTTATTAAAGGAAACGTTTCGCCACGAGTGGCTTCTTCAGTCCTAATACAGAGAAAACTAAGAAAACGCGTATATATAGTGGCAGGAGTCAGGTGAAATGTCGTGTGTGTGTGTGTGTGTGTGTGTGTGTGTGTGTGTGTGTGTGTGTGTGTGTGTGTGTGTGTGTGTGTGTGTGTGTGGTGGTGGTGGTGGTGGTGGTGGTGGTGGTGGTGGTGGTGGTGGTGGTGGTGGTGGTGGTGGTGGTGGTGGTGGTGGTGGTGGTTGTTGTTGTTGTTGTTGTTGCAACCCCTGAATGGGTTGCAACAACAGGGGTGTCACTAGCACGTTAAGAGACCATACAATAAGTGTCAGGGGCCCGAGACTGTTCAACTGCCTCCCAGCACACATAAGGGGGATTACCAACAGACCCCTGGCAGTCTTCAAGCTGGCACTGGACAAGCACCTAAAGTCAGTTCCTGATCAGCCGGGCTGTGGCTCGTACGTTGGTTTGCATGCAGCCAGCAGCAACAGCCTGGTTGATCAGGCTCTGATCCACCAGGAGGCCTGGTCACAGACTGGGCCGTGGGGGCGTTGACCCCCGGAACTCTCTCCAGGTATATATATAATTATTACCTTTTCATTTAATTTTATATTGCTTATATTTGCGATAATAGCTAAATCGTAAATGTATTGCTTTATATTGTTATTTGACGTAGTTATGTTGTTAGGTAGGATGTAACATATGTGCTCAGTTCAAGTCTTGATTGTCTAACTACTGTAATTATCGCTCTTTGCTTGTTTCCCTGCCGGCTTCTTGTTGGGCAGCGACAGCGACCCACGGAGCTATCACGTGATCGAGGGGGGGGGTCCTCACCTCACCTGAAGTATTCAGTCTGGTCTAGACTCTCTTGGTGGTTGGACAGATTGTCTGTCTCATTATTCTTGTTAGTTCTGTAGAACTCTGTTCACAGAACCTTGTATAGACTTAGTGATTTTCGACGTTGTACTGAGGTTGTGTGTCGCATAGACACTTTGAGCATCTCAGGTCCTGAGCTGTAGCTTCTGACTTATCATTGTGCTGGTATCTGTGTATTATCACAGTCGGTGATTTTTTTATGCTGAACTTAGATTCAGTATTATAGGAGTTTTATGACTTTCGTGGAGGATCTGCTGATGGTCCCTACTTAGTGTCGTTATATTATCTCCTTGATCCTGATTCTGTGTCGCAGTTGCTTGTTGTATTGCTATTGGGCTTAGCATTCTTTTTATTGTTCAAGCAGACTGTTCTGGTTGCCAGTCGGTCAAGAAGTTAGTTTATGTGAGGACTTCGTCAGTCACTTGTTTAAGTCTAGTCGAGTCGTGAGACAGAGAACTACTTAGAGCACTTACATATACATACTTACTTGTACATATTTGTAATATCTTATTAAATGTTAATGTACCAGACAGTACTTAAGAATTATAAATGTGATATGTGCTTTCAGCACAATAATATTGTACTCGAGAGATGTAATATTATTTTGATTACTGTGATTAATTTAATTTGATAATATACCTCTAGACTTAATAAATTTATTAAATTTTAATTTCTCTAGTTAGTAGCCTACCAGTTGTAATCCTGAAGCACTATTGAATCATATTGAATTCTAATGGATAATTGGACAAGGATACTGACTAATTGTTACGAAAACCCAGTAACAGGCTGGATGCTAGAAGGGCAGTCCTTTCTAGTATTCACAGGAGATCTCTAAGCTTTTAGAATCGCGTTTTTTGTAACAAATGGGGGCCTGTCCGGGATGCTCTTGATCCAAGGTGTTAGAGAAATTGTCCAGTTTGACATACTAGTAACTCTATGGTCAAACACTTTGAGTACTTTCCTAATCTGAAGACTTTGAGTTTAGTCTTGTGCAACATACCAGGTGGATGTATGTACCTGAGTCTCTTGATCCAAGGAGATGGAAATATTGTTTATGAGTTCTAGCTCTAAGACAACCAACACTAAAATTCCTATCAGGATTATAGTTTCCAATAATCACTCTCTCGTAGTACAATTATTTTCGTGATGTATGCCAAACTGAAACAAATAATTGATACTCTGACTTTGTCTGAGTTAAGTACATTAAAACTTCAGACATGTTGGCAAGTAGCCAAATATCTCGGTGTGATGTATAATAGGAATTACACCGCAGAAACTGTCAGAGCGTTAATTAAAGATATATTGTTTCCTGCTCATGATTATGATTCAGATTCAGAAAGCCTAGTGTCACAATTAGGAAGTATGACTCTATTTGATGAAGAAAGAGCAACTATGGCAGAAGTGTCTGAGCCTAGTGAACCTCCGCTCACACCTTCCCGCCTCACTGACACTATAGTACAGAGTGTAGCTGGTTGGATGACGCAGCCACATACTAGTACAGTGTATGCTACACCTGTATCTACTTATCCTAGACCAGATCTAGACTCTCTAGGGATGCCTGGACGAAGTGTCCGAACTAAGGACAGTCCAGAAAGACATGTTAATTTCCCTACTCCTCCATTACCCACTGGTCCTATCTCTCAGGAACAGTTTGAGAGGTTTGAACGCCTCATTATGTTGCAGACTGCACAAATAGAGGCACAGAGGAAATTGAACGAAGATTTCCAAAGAGAAAATGTTCGTCTGGGAAGACAACAGACTGATAGATCACAGGACACATTTAATGTGCAGAAAGCTGCCTCCATGGTTCCTAAGTTTTTTGAGAGTGACTTAGACACCTATTTTGATGTGTTTGAGACCCAGGCATGTGCTATGAACTGGCCACGTAAGCACTGGGCAACCTTGTTGCATACAGCTTTGACAGGAAGAGCTCAAATTTGTACTGCTGCTTTACCATTTGCCAAGTACATTAGTTATGACGCTGTCAAACAAACTATTCTAGAGACATTTAACTTGTTACCAGTAAGTTATCAAAGAGCATTTCATACGTTACAACGACGACAAGATCAAACTTGTGTAGAATTTGCTCGTGAGAAAAAGGTTGCTTTTGAGAGATGGTCTAGAGCTGCCAAGTGTAACAACTACAACAGCCTTGTTTAGTTGTTACTACACGAAGAGTTTAACAACTGTATGCCTGCTGACATACAAGAATATCTGATCGATCATACTACCTCGGATATTCTGGAAACTGCAGCATTAGCAGACAATTACGAGATTTCTCACAAACTTGTACGTACTAAAACACAAAGAAACAAGGTAACTAAAAATTGTCCTAGAAGTTGGCAACCTAAATCAGCTGCTCATTGCCGGCCTGATGTACCTGCTACTGTAACTTCTCGTACCTTTACCAGGAAAACTCACAATCCTGAATCTGTCTCTGTGGCTAGACAGAAATCTGATATCGAGAAGAAGAAAGTTAAATGTAACTATTGTAACAGAAAAGGACATGCTAGAGAGTATTGCTATAAGTTAGAGATACGAGAGACAGTCATGCGGCTGGCGCCCCCACTCAAGTCGTATCTTCTTCCGAGCAACAAAGGCGCCAAAATCCTAGTAATACCTCTGCTCCTACTGTTTTAGATAATGTTACTCAGGATAGATGACTAGCGACAGAAAGTGTATCTGATGAAAAGATTCGTTCAGTGATGAGTCCTTACTTTTCAAGAGGTAGAATAGGATTTGACGAATCACATCTGACTAAGATAATTACTTTCAGAGACACTGGCAGTTATCTCACGTTATTAAGAGAAGATGTACTGCCCATAACTGATGATACCTATTGCAAGATAGATGTATTGTTAGAAGCCTATGGTGGGGCTGTTATAAAAGTGCCTCTGCACAAAGTTTATGTTGAAGCAAGCTATTATACTGGTTATATTTCAGTGGGAATATCCAGTGGTGTATTTCCCATCAGGTCAGTGGACTTGTTGATAAGGAACGATATCCTTCATGCTGGTATATGTAAAGAACCACTTGTGATTGATAACAACACTGATGATAATTATGCCATTGAAGCTTGTAGAGAGAAGCCTATTTTATTTCCTCTCAGCGCAATTACTAGAGCTATGTCAAAGATACAACAACCATCCTTGTCTCCTGTTGAGTTAGTTGATGACAATGATTTGGGGTTGAATATGTTGTTTAGTGACGCTCTGCGCCCAGGATCATTAACACTGACTCCCCCCGGTCATCAACCTAGTCAGGACACAACTGATGTTAAATTTCTAACTCATGATAATTTAATCAAGGATCAGTTTGTTGATCAGTCACTGGAAAGACTGAGAGATATAGCAGTTACTGAGAGTGAAGCAAAGGATCTCGATAATTGTTACTATTATAGTAATGGTGTACTGATGGAGAAAAATACATGTAAGCTGTCGGCTGATAGTGTTTCCACCACAGTCAAGCATCTTGTAGTGTTACCAGTTACATTTCGTGAACAAGCCATTGATTTTGCTCACAATAGTCCCATAGGAGGACATTTGGGTGTCAAGAAGACACTCGGTAAACTGGCAAAACATTTTACTTGGCCAAAAGTGAAGGAAACAGTAGCTGATCATGTGTGACGTTGCCACATGTGTCAAGTGACAGGCAAGCCAGCGCACACACCTCCACCTGCGCCTCTCATTCCTATCACTGTGGATGGTGAACCATTCTCACGTCTTATTATTGATTGTGTTGGTCCTTTGCCTAGAACCAAACTAGGAAACCAATACTTATTTACTATTATGGACTCTGCAACACGCTATCCCGAAGCTATTCCTATGAGAAAAATTAATGCTCGTGCTATTGTGAGAGCGCTGTTGAAATTTTTCTCCCAGGTTGGATTGCCACGAGAGATACAATCAGATCAGGGATCTTCACTTCTAAGATCTTACGAGAAGCATTATCCCACCTAGGAATAAAGTCTGTACTTTCAACCAGTTATCATCCACAGTCACAAGGTGCTCTAGAGAGATTTCATCAGACACTGAAGTCCATGATGCGAGCTTATTGTGGACATTTTTCTAGAGACAGGGATGAGGGTATACCTTTTCTTCTGTTCGCTATGAGAGAAAGTGAGCAAGAAAGTCTCGGATTTAGTCCATTTGAATTAATATTCGGACACCAAGTGCGTGGTCCTCTCGCAGTGTTAAAAGACGTGTGGACAGGAAAATCAAATCCATCATTGAGTACTTCACCTTCATTAATGCAACAACATTTGACAGCCGCTAGAGAGCTAGCTTCGAAAAACCTAGTTTCAGCCCAAGCTAGAATGAAGCAACATTATGACAAGCGTGCTGTCTCTCGTTCTTTTAAAGCAGAAGATAAGGTGATGGCTCAGAAATTAGTACCAGGTCATGCTCTACAAGCCAGGTATGATGGTCCCCTGGAAGTAGTGAAAAAGCTTAGCGACGTAAATTATTTGGTACGTACGCCTGGGAAAAAGAAATCTAATCATGTGTACCATGTTAACCAGCTTAAGACATACTACGCTAGTCCTCTACCTACTACATCTATTCTTCCTAGGACAGAGGAAGAAAACGTCAGTCACCTGACATCTCTAGAGGTATAGAGGTGCGTTTAGAAAATTCAGTGACTCTACAGTCACTAGACGATTTTCTTAGTAACCTTGGGATTGATAAAGCTGGTGATATTAAAAACATGATTTTGCATTTCCCTGAATTGTTCAGTGATGTTCTTAAACGTTGTACTCTGGGTGTACATGACGTTGATGTACAGGGAGCATCACCCATTAAGCAATCACCATATAGAATGAGTCCAACGAAGCATAAAGCATTGAGAGAAGAGGTTGATTTTCTGTTATCTCACGGACTTATTGAGTGCAGTAAAAGTCCATGGGCATCTCCCTGTATTTTAGTGCCTAAACCTGACGGTAGTATCAGGATGTGCACTGATTACAGGAAAGTGAACTCTGACACCTTGCCTGATGGTTATCCTCTACCTCGCATTGACGACCTTATTGACCGTGTGTCAGGAGCCCAGTTTGTCAGCCGTTTAGACCTCTTACGAGGCTATTATCAAGTCCCGCTTACTGAACGTGCTCAAGAAATATCTGCTTTTACTGTTCAAGATGGAATGTTTAACTATCTCGTCACCCCCTTCGGCCTATGTAACGCAGCTTCTTCATTCCAGCGTATAATGAACGAGTTGACCCACAATTTAGGAGTAGAAGCCTACCTTGACGACTTAGTGGTGTACAGTGACGAGTGGGAACAGCACTTGACGCGTCTCAGAGCATTGTTTGAGAGACTGGCGCACTACAACTTCACTGTTAACTTAGCTAAATGTAGTTTTGGTCAAGCCAAGATTACCTATCTAGGCTTTTGTATCGGCCAAGGTGAGGTTGCTCCTATTGAGGCTAAGGTTCGTGCAATTTCTGAATTTCCAGTGCTACAGGATAGGAAAGGAGTACAGAGATTCCTGGGTATGGCAGGATATTATCGCAGGTTCTGTCCAAACTTTTCTCAGATTGCAGCTCCTCTCACTGAGCTTACTAGTAGTAAAGTTCAGTTCATCTGGACTAGACATTGTTCAGATTTGTTCAAAAGGTTGAAGCATTTGCTATCCTCTGCTCCTGTGTTGAAAAGTCCTAATTTCAATCTTCCCTTCTTTTTACATATAGAAGCGAGTGGTTATGCAGTGGGCTCCAACAGTCAACATCCACTGACATTCTCCATCCTATATGTTACTATTCATCTAAGCTTAAACGACACCAGAAAAATTATGCCACTATTTAGAAAGAGGCTCTAGCTCTTGTAGTGTCCTTGGAACATTTTGACGTGTATTTGGGCACTTCCCCATTTAAAATTAACGTTTTTTCAGACCACAATCCACTCACTTATATTAACACTATGAAAAGTAAAAATGCTAGGATCATGAGGTGGGCCCTCAGAATCCAACCTTATTCTATTAGTATAAAACACATAAGTGGTCATTGTAATGTAATTGCTGATGCTCTGTCATGTCCTTAATAATTATCAGTTACATTAAATTAACGTAATTTTATGCCCAAATACCTTTTGTTACTTGCTATGTCAAATTCAGTAGAGTAACTTAATCCCTCCAGCCCTTGTATATATACTCATGTCTAATTATTATATTTATATATTCACAGTATTGTTGTGTGTGTAAGGAGACATAAGCTGAGTGTTGAGTGGGTAGTGTGGTGTGGGCGATGTACTGCGTGTGGCGCAACACTGTCCTGCCGCAGACCCCATCCTCACTACACACCTTAAGCTGTTTCATACTCAGATGTCCATACTACATAGCATTCCACAACCACTACTTAAGAGTGGAATGCAGTCTCCTCTACTATGATCGAGCCTCAAAGTGCCCTGCTCATCTACGCTATCCTGTCTCTACACTGATGTACATAACCACGAGTATGCGGAGATACGATACTGTGTACTGCCCTAGTACTAGGGGCATATCTTGTTGTACAGACACTGTTAAATTGTAGAGGTGCTTGGCACAAGAGACTCTGATTAATGTTTATATTATATTGTTAGTAATGTAACCTGAGTAATCAGTAATGTGAAAGACATTAATGCAACTCCTAGTGCGACCGTCTGTAGTGTTGGGGCGGTGTTGCAACCCCTGAATGGGTTGCAATGATTATTATGTATATATATAATTATTACCTTTTCATTTAATTTTATATTGCTTATATTTGCGATAATAGCTAAATTGTAAATGTATTGCTTTATATTGTTATTTGACGTAGTTATGTTGTTAGGTAGGATGTAACATATGTGCTCAGTTCAAGTCTTGATTGTCTAACTACTGTAATTATCGCTCTTTGCTTGTTTCCCTGCCGGCTTCTTGTTGGGCAGCGACAGCGACCCATGGAGCTATCACGTGATCGAGGGGGGGGTGTCCTCACCTCACCTGAAGTATTCAGTCTGGTCTAGACTCTCTTGGTGGTTGGACAGATTGTCTGTCTCATTATTCTTGTTAGTTCTGTAGAACTCTGTTCACAGAACCTTGTATATTATTATTATTAAATAAAAAAAGAAGCGCTAAGCCACAAGGACTATACAGCGCTGCAGGGCAGGAAGGAAGCGAGGGCATCAGGTGGCAAAAGGGAGATGGATGAGTAATAGGTTACGGATAACAGCGGGGTAGTGGATGGTGAAAGGGGTAAAGGGCAGCAAGAGACTGAACTAGAAAGGGCTGAGGGGAGTGCGAAAAGTATCATCAGAGTTTGTGGAGTAAATCAGTCGTTGTCAAGAAGTCAACGAGAGAGTCAGGATTAAAGGAGGGTCCATCAGCAAGAAGGGAAGGTAAAGAGAGAGTAGTAGAACAAAGACGACGTTGGAGGTAAATTCTGCGTGCTTGTTGATAGAGAGGGCAGTCTAACAGAATGTGGCTAATCGATACTGGAACTTGACACTGCTCACAGAGAGGAACAGGGTGCCTCTCCATGAGATACCCATGAGTTAGACGAGTGTGGCCAATGCGAAGGCGGGAGAGAGTGGTCTCCCAACCTCAGCACTGATGACAAGAAGACAGCCAGTAACCTATCCTCGGTTTAATAGAATGAAGTTTGTTACCAAGCAGAGTTGACCAACGTTGTTGCCAACGGGTGCGAAGGTGGGTAGCTATTGCAGCAAAATAGTCCAGAAATGGAACACCTCGATAGGAAATTGGTAGGTCATGTACTGCTGACCGGAGAACCTTGTATAGACTTAGTGATTTTCGACGTTGTACTAAGGTTGAGTGTCGCATAGACACTTTGAGCATCTCAGGTCCTGAGCTGTAGCTTCTGACTTATCGTTGTGCTGGTATCTGTGTATCATCACAGTCGGTGATTTTCTTATGCTGAACTTAGGTTCAGTATTATAGGAGTTTTATGACTTTCGTGGAGGATCTGCTGATTGTCCTACTTAGTGTCGTTATATTATCTCCTTGATCCTGATTCTGTGTCGCAGTTGCTTGTTGTATTGCTATTGGGCTTAGCATTCTTTTTATTGTTCAAACAGACTGTTCTGGTTGCCAGTCGGTCAAGAAGTTAGTTTATGTGAGGACTTTGTCAGTCACTTGTTTAAGTCTAGTCGAGTCGTGAGACAGAGAACTACTTAGAGCACTTACATATACATACTTACTTGTACATATTTGTAATATCTTATTAAATGTTAATGTACCAGACAGTACTTAAGAATTATAAATGTGATATGTGCTTTCAGCACAATAATATTGTACTCGAGAGATGTAATATTATTTTGATTACTGTGATTAATTTAATTTAATTTAATTTGATAATATACCTCTAGACTTAATAAATTTATTAAATTTTAATTTCTCTAGTTAGTAGCCTTCCAGTTGTAATCCTGAAGCACTATTGAATCATATTGAATTCTAATGGATAATTGGACAAGGATACTGACTAATTGTTACGAAAACGCAGTAACAGGCTGGATGCTAGAAGGGCAGTCCTTTCTAGTGTTCACTGGAGATCTCTAAGCTTTTAGAATAGCATTTTTTGTAACAGTGGTGGTGGTGGTGGAACTAAGGAGGTGAGACAGATGGCTAGAGGGGGACCTCCTGACATCATGTAACAGCAGTTTCCATTATTATTATTATAATCAAAAAGAAGTGCTAAGCCACAAGGACTATACAGCACAGCAGTTTCCAGAATGGGTAATATCCTGTTAACAATTTTAAGATACTGTAACTACCGGATTTTTGCTTTATAATGTTACTGACAGTGATTAGTGCAGCTTCTATGCATTTTCTCCGTCTTAAGTCGTCGTCTTTACTCACTAATTTAGCTTCATTGAATTTCATGAGGTGTCCAACGTTGTCCATATGTTGAACACTTGCATTTTTGCGGTCATCATTTCTGCAAGCATTTTTGTGTTCGGCGATCCTAATGTCCAGAGATCTGGCTGTTTCCCCTACATATACTTTGTCACGCCCCCCACATGGTATAGTGTAAATTCCTGCACTTGTGCCAGAATCATGCTTGTGTTTTTGTATCAGGTTCCTAATAGTAGTTGAAGAGCTGGTAGATATTTTATTCAGTTTTCTGTCAAACATTTTTGAAACATTAGTGGCAACGTCGCTGACCAACACCAATCAAGTTGAAGAAAAGCCTCCAAGTTACATCTTTTACCAGTCAGCAACGTTGCCACTAATGTTTCAAAAATGTTTGACAGAAAACTGGCTAAAATATCTACCAGCTCTGGTGGAATATAGATCTGTGCCTTGGATTTAATACATCATATACGATGCATGAATCTGTCACAGTCGATGATCTACTAGCTGATCACTACCCAAGACTCACAACTGTCAATCTTATCATATCTTCAGCAGTCAAGGAGCTAAATAGAGAAGGAGGAAACTTATTCTCAACCCAGGCCACAGATGAAACTTTATTAACCAATTGGATCAATGGTATAAGAATTACGAGCCCATTGGCACACAAAAATTCAATGATGATTTAGTTGCCACTAAATCATCAAGTGGATAGGAAAAGAAAACATAAACCTTCCACTATGAATGACAATAAAAATCAATGTAAATACTGTAATGATCCACAACTACAAAATCTAACACATGCAGCTAGGAGGATTGGTAAACCATACAGTGAATGTAGAATTCTAGACCTGCTCAGAACGTTCCAAGCTGCACTAACAAATGCAAGGAATAGAAAGCAAGAACTGAAGCAACAGGAATGGGAACAATTTGTTAGTAGATTAAACAAATCTACCTCTTTAAGTTTGGCTTGGAAAGGTATAAATAAAATAACCAGGAAAAAGACTTCCAATGTTGCTCATCCCTTTCCTCCTGAAAAAGCAAATGACCTCATAAATGACTGGTCCAAAACATTCAGGCATGAAAACCTTACATCTCGTATTAGAAAAAACTTAAGAGAGTGCACCTGAAGAAATGTTGAAACTGATTAATTTTATGAGCCAAAATATTGATGAGAGTGACTGCCTCTTCACCGAGTATTAATTAGATAATGCATTAACTAAAGGTCGATCAACTGCTCCTGGAGAGGATGATATAACCTATGATATTCTCAGAACTCTAAGGCACGTGCCTGATAACCCTTTGTTGGCACTGTAAAATACTAGTTACAATGAAGGAGTTCTTCCTACTTCCTGGACCAATAGTCTCATTGCGCCTATCCCCAAACCCTAACAGCCTGATACATTTAGACTGATCTCATTAACCAGTTGTATTTGTAAAACTTTTGAAAGAATGATACTTAACAGACTGTACCACAGAATCAGACACCAACTTTCCCCCTACCTCTATGGGTTCATGAAAGGTAAAAGTGTGCAGAACTGTATTTCCACCTGTATTTCTCACTGCACACACCTCTACTAGTTTTACCACTTTTCTTGATCTAAAATCTGCATTTAATATCGCGAACAGAACCGTTATACTACATGAACTAGCCAAAATGAATATTGGTGGTAGCCTCCTCTGCTGGATAATAGGATACCTGTCAAATAGAGTATCCTCTGTCCTCTACCAAGGTTTTAGAAGCGAGTCTAAAGAAATGTTCCTAGGTACACTGCAGGGAGTTCTCAGTCCCATGCTATTCAATATTCTGATTAATGCTATTCTAAATGTTCTACCTGCCTCACCTAAACACATAGCTTTAAGCTATGCTGATGACATCATGATCCATACAAAAGGGCATAAGAAGATGAGTACCATTCTTAATGAAGTTCAAGCAATTTGTAATTGATTAGACCTCATATTATTATTATGAGGTCTAGTCAATTAACAAGCAAACGACATCCCCCACCCATCTATTTGCAGGGTGAAAACATTAGCTACGTTAAAACTTAGATATCTTGGTGTAGATGTACCCTTTAACAAATCCACTATACCACACCAAATAAGAAATGTAAAGAAAGGTTAAATGCTCTCAAAGCTGTTGCTGGCTACAACCCCAACTATTTTGCTAATGTGAGAATCGTAAGAATGATGTACATAGCCTATGTTAGGTTCTTAATTGATTATGCTGCTCCCATGTTGATATTAGCTAGAGGAAGTTCTCTCCGACCCTTGGAGTTCATGCAAAATGAAGCTCTCAGAATTATTCTTGGGTGCCCCAAATCTACGAACGTTCTTAATATGAGGAAGGAGCTTGATATTTCTAGTATCAGTGATAGGATTGTTGAGATTAACACTGTACTCGGTATTAGAATGTTAAGAAATGAACCAGACTGTCACAATGAATCTTACAAAGTGTCTAGAGGTAAATACACACAGATCTAAATGGATTGTGAAAATGTGCAATTGCATTAATTTTTATAACCTGCATGACGTGTATCACTGTAGGCAATAAGAGCATTTCACCCCTCCATGGAAGATGTGTTCCTTTACATCACATACCTGCAAGTCCTTCCCAAGAAGCTTATTACCTGGAGAGAGTTCGGGGGGTCAACGCACCCGCGGTCCTGTCTGTGAGCAGGCCTCTTGGTGGATCAGAGCCTGATCAACCAGGATGTTACTGCTGGCTGCACGCAAACCAACGTACGAGCCACAGCCCGGCAGGTCAGGAACCGACTTTAGGTGCTTGTGCAGTGCCAGGGGTCTGTTGGAAATCCCCCTTATGTATGCTGGGAGGCAGTTGAACAGTCTCGGGCCCCTGACACTTATTGTATGGTCTCTTAACGTGCTAGGGACACCCCTGCTTTTCATCGGAGGGATGTTGCATCGTCTGCCAAGTCTTTTGCTTTCGTAGTGAGTGATTTTCGTGTGAAAGTTCAGTACTAGTCCCTCTAGGATTTTCCAGGTGTATATAATCATGTATCTCTCCTGCCTGCGTTCCAGGGAATACAGGTTTAGGAACCTCAAGCACTCCCAGTAATTGAGGTGTTTTATCTCCGTTATGCACGCCGTGAAGGTTCTCTGTACATTTTCTAGGTCAGCAATTTCACCTGCCTTGAAAGGTGCTGTTAGTGTGCAGCAATATTCCAGCCTAGATAGAACAAGTGACTTGAAGAGTGTCATCATGGGCTTGGCCTCCCTAGTTTTGAAGGTTCTCATTATCCATCCTGTCATTTTTCTAGCAGATGCGATTGATACAATGTTATGGTCCTTGAAGGTGAGATCCTCCGACATGATCACTCCCAGGTCTTTGACGTTGGTGTTACGCTCTATTTTGTGGCCGGAATTTGTTTTGTACTCTGATGAAGATTTAATTTCCTCGTGTTTACCATATCTGAGTAATTGAAATTTCTCATCGTTGAACTTCATATTGTTTTCTGCAGCCCACTGAAAGATTTGGTTGATGTCCGCCTGGAGCCTTGCAGTGTCTGCAATGGAAGACACTGTAATGCAGATTCGGGTGTCATCTGCAAAGGAAGACACGGTGCTGTGGCTGACATCCTTGTCTATGTCAGATATGAGGATGAGGAACAAGATGGGAGCGAGTATTGTGCCTTGTGGAACAGAGCTTCTCACCGTAGCTGCCTTGGACTTTACTCTGTTGACTACTACACTCTGTGTTCTGTTAGTGAGGAAATTATAGATCCATCGACCGACTTTTCCTGTTATTCCTTTAGCACGCATTTTGTGCGCTATTACGCCATGGTCACACTTGTCGAAGGCTTTTGCAAAGTCTGTATATATTACATCTGCATTCTTTTTGTCTTCTAGTGCATCTAGGACCTTGTCGTAGTGATCCAATAGTTGAGACAGGCAGGAGCGACCTGTTCTAAACCCATGTTGCCCTGGGTTGTGTAACTGATGGGTTTCTAGATGGGTGGTGATCTACCTTCTTAGGACCCTTTCAAAGATTTTTATGATATGGGATGTTAGTGCTATCGGTCTGTAGTTCTTTGCTGTTGCTTTACTGCCCCCTTTGTGGAGTGGGGCTATGTCTGTCGTTTTTAGTAACTGTGGGACGACCCCCGTGTCCATGCTCCCTCTCCATAGGATGGTAAAGGCTAGTGATAGGGGCTTCTTGCAGTTCTTGATGAACACGGAGTTCCATGAGTCTGGCCCTGGGGCAGAGTGCATAGGCATGTCATTTATCGCCTGTTCGAAGTCATTTGGCATCAGGATAACATCGGATAAGCTTGTAATCCCTTCCTTAAATCACTTGTTAAAGTAACTGCTAAAGAAGAAATTTCTCGCCTAGCTGGTAGTAATAAGTTATCACAAGTTATATACACTACTGATGGATCTAAACAGGAGTCTTCTGGCAGGGCTGCATCTGCTCTTGTTGCCACCTTCCTAGTTAAGAACGATAAAAAATTTGTTGAGGTAGACATAAGAATTAACAACTGGGCGTCTACACTGCAAACTGAATTGTTTGCAATCCTAATGGCACTAAAGCTAACCTATGACACTGAGTTTGACTCTAACATCATTAATGATTCTATGTCATCACTAAATGCTCTTGACTCATATAATGACTCCAACAACATGCTCATTGGAGAAACCAGGTAGAGATACTCCAAAGTCAGGGACAAAGGAATTAATGAACAATTGCTATGGATCCCATCACACATTGGATTACTTCATGATAAAGTTGAAATGTTAGCCAAGAAGAGTACCCAGAAGGAGAATGTAGAATATAACTTTGGTAAATGTGTGTCTAACATTAGGAATAATATTAGGAGAGAAGTAAATATTGAAAATAAATATTATAGGAATGCAGTTAGAAGCCTGAGTACATCTATAACCCACTATGACAACATGAACGTAAATAAGTATGTTTATGGAGCAACCTGCAATGTGAACAGACTGATGTTGTAGTGGCCAGGCTTAGGCTTGGTTACAAGTACTTCTGGCAGTTTGGGAGAGACACAGATGATGATCAGACTAAATGCAAATTATGTGATCAGGCATAAGGTCACTGTCTTGAACACTATGTGCTTAATTGTCCACTTACTGAGGAATACAAAGACAGACAGTATAATAACCTAAGTGACATGTCAAGATATCTTATTAATGAAAATAAGATACCAGATATACTAAGCAAATTTCCTAAATTTGCTTATAACAGATAAGTGAACTGTAGATATGTAGATAAATAAAAACCCATATGTACACCTTTTAACCCTTTTGGGGCCTAGTTCCTAGGCCTTTTGTGTATCCATATGCTCTTGCGCTGCCGTTCACAGGATGGATATGGGGTACACAATAAACTAGCCACTTTGGTGGCAAAATCTATCAAACCTGACAGCTTCGAGAGGGTGTGCGCCCCCCTGCATTGCTTGCAGCAAGTTTTCTCTGGAAGCCTCGTTCCTTTTTCCGAGCCTGTTTACTAAAATAGGTTTCAGATCTGCCTTCACCATCATCTACATCAACATCAGCTATACTCATAGCTGACACAGCAGTTTCACACTGGCGATGAGTTAAAGGATACCGGTGAATAGGAGGGACAAGGAAAGGATATTCACCTCGCTAGACACAGGCAATATAAGTGTAGGGGCCTGCGGGTTGCAGTGCCGCTTTCAAGGTCATTCACTGGGCCAGTCTTCTCGAGAATTACCAACACTACAATACTCGTTAATTACTCCAAACCAGTGGCACTTAACACATCTAGCACACGTGTCTTGGGATAACAGACAAATTTTCACTCTGTGCACAAACAAATCAGCACAAACTTACTATGGTAACAGATGAACCTCTGGCATGTTACAGTTAAAAAGCCGTCTCTGGTATCCAAAGGAGTTACCTGGTACTGCAGTGCTCGTTAAATTGTTGTTAACCACCCTTTCGTTCCAACTATGCAGCATTCATCCCAGAAACACTCAGTGCATAGAAGAATAACAGATACAGCTTCCTCAGTTAGAGATATAACATATTTTGTACAAATGGCACAGTTGGAATCATCTGGCAGGCCTCAGTCAGGTCTGGGTCACCAACTCACGCAGGATGGGAGATTTATCCATATTTCTCAGGTCGGCAGAGGCGACTAGCTGTGCGGAACTCGGAGGTTCGAGTACCAGCGGATCAGCAAAATACGCTTCTACACTGCACGTTGATGGAGGCGAATGGCCGAGTTCAAATGAAAGGAAGAGGGGTAGCTGACATGGGGCAGCAGAGGCATCAAACAGTATGCTATTTCCAGTGTTACACTAAGTATATCACGATTCACAACTCACACTAGAATTCTCACAACACTGCAGCTGCGATTCAACAGTATAAGTTTCTATGATGCCCACAGGAGACACATTCGTAAGAAGGGTGAGGGAGAAATCACCGAGTGCTGGCAGGAGGACTGACACGGGCATTCAAGCTCTTATGTGGACTGGCAAAATCGCCTCTAGACCATAAATAGAGGCAAATAGCTGAGTTCCAAATCGAGGAAGGAGGGGAAGAGGCAGGTGAGGGGTAGTGAAGGTAGGCCTTCTAGAGCCACTTTAAACTAACACTTCCGTGTTTCACTAGGTACATCACTAGTCACAGCTCACACATAAGAGTTCTAGCAACAATGCAGCTGCAATCCAATGATATGAGTTACATGATGAGTTATTAGTCGGGTGAAATAAGCAGTCCTGAGATAGACGGCCTAGGACCTCACTCAACACACACAAGCATCCTCTCCCCTCAACCACTCAGCCATGACTGAAGAGTAGATGTGGGAATGTGTGAGGGTAGTGGGTATTGAAGGGAGACATTCTCCTTGTGACCTAGGGTGTCTCAAAATATTCCTACATGCCTCAGAGTTATAATAATTGGTAAATAATAGTTACCTTAGTTGCCTTCTAATTAAATTACTGGTATGAATGTAATGAGGTTCATGCAGGTAATTTATTCCCCATATTTTATTTTTTTTATTTTTGAAAGATCATGAACAAGGAGGAAAATAGAACTTTCACACAATTAACATGTTAGTAACTATCATCAGTATGTCGCAGGAGTTACTAGCTTCTGGTGCTATGCTTACAGGGTGTAATTCACTAAGCAAGTTCTGCTGTTACCTACCCTAGGGAGGGGCATTGCCCCATTTATAACCCATATAATTAATTATCTTAGTGTTCTCAGTAATGTTAAGGACCTCTTAGCTAACTGAGACAAAGACTCAAGGGGATGAGGTTTCAACATGGATTTTTTCTTTTAAAAATCGAAAAAAAAGCAAAAAAAAATGTTACAGAAAAATAATGCATAAATCTGGCAACATTTTGGTGCAATCCACTTATTCATACCAGTTTCCTAAGTATACAGTGGTCCCTCATTTATCTTCATTAATCCGTTCCTGGAAGTGTGACGATTATCAAAATAGACTATTTTTTGAATAAATTTTCCCCATAAGAAATAATGTAAATACAGTTAATCCATTCCTGACACCCAGAAGTATTAAAACAAAATTTTTTTTATATGAAATATAGACGTAGTACATAAACAATACAATGGGACATGATGAACGAAACATTAACAGCATAATACTTACCTTTATTGGCGATTCTTCTTAGTGTATGGAAGACTGGAGGAGGAGAGAGATTGGATTAGTTACTGTTGGAAAGGGGAATCCCCTTCCATCAACACCTCAGGTACCAAGTCCTTCTCTGTTTCTTAATGCCACTAGGACCAGCTTGAGAGTCACTGGAGTCCTGTCTAGCAAAAAAAAGTGTCCAGAGAGCTCTGTTTCTGGCATCTCTTTAAACCTTCCCTTAAATGGGCCAAGACTCTGTCACTGTACAGGTTGCCGATATAGCTTGCATTATTATTATTATAATCAAGGGGGAAGCGCTAAACCCGGAAGATTATACAGCGCCTGGGGGGGGGATGTGGAAGGCATTCAGGCTTAATTCGGGGAACTGGAGCACAGATCCAATTCCCTAAATCAAGAGCCCCTCACCAACATCAAGGAGCCTTCCTTGAGGGGATATAGCCTGCAACATCCTTCTCAGGGTGATGCTTCTCCATAAATCTTTCCATCCTACCCCACATTTCAAAAATCTTCTTAATTTCTGAATAAGGCACCTTCTTCCATTTCACTTCCTCCTCTTCTGCAGCAAGATTCTGAGCTGAGATCTGTTGCTGTTCCTGCTGAAGCTCTTGCAGCTCCTCAGTGGTTAGCTCTTCGTTGTGGTCCTCCACCAACTCTTCCACATCCTCCAAACTCACATCCAACCCCATGGAACTCCCCAATGCCACAATAGATTTCACAACTGGCATAGGCTCATCAGGGTCAGCCACAAACCCTTCAAAATCCCTCTTGAAGACACAATCTGGGCACAGTTTTCTCCAAGCAACAACAGCTTCCCTGATTTCCTTTTTCTTTGCCATGATGGAAGATATGGTTGTATGGGGTTTGTTATACATCCTGGCCAGTTCAGCCACACGTACGCCACTTTCATATTGTTCAATGATGTTTTTCTTAAATTCAATCGTATTTCTCACCTTCTTTACCAAAGGCTTGGCACTAGGAGCTTTCTTTGGAGCCATGGTAACTTATTTAGCATTTGCAAGCACTAAAATGAATGGAATATTATGAAATATTTCGTATGAACAAGTGAGGGGACCGTCGCTCACTGGTAAACAATGGCACACTGGCTGGGAAGGGAGGCTGAAGCGGCTCAGAGCTGTGGGTATGCATCCAGGACAAATGATGATTAGCGAGTCAACCGACCATTTGCGAGCCAATGTTTGGACGAAAATAACGTGACGATTTCCGAAAAGGACGACCAGCGAGCCCGACGATTATCGAGAGACCAATGTATTTTATAAAAAATTCATCATTATATTCAATGACTTCATCAAAATGACGTAATGTGTAGTGCACTGCACCAGCAGTGAATGCAGCTACAATAAATCCTAGCAAACAGAAATACAATCCCTTGGGCATCTGCAGGCATTGTATATCTGCCGTTTCCCACCAAGGCAGGGTTGCCCGAAAAAGAAAAACTTTCATCATTCACTCCATCACTGCCTTGCCAGAGGCATGCTTACACTAGTTATAAAACTGCATCAGTAGCACCCCTCCTTCAGAGTGCACACACTGTACTTCCCATCTCCAGGAATCAAGTCCGGCCTGCTGGTTTCCCTGAATCCCATCATAAATGTTACCTTGCTTACACTCCAACAGCATGGCATGTCCTGAAAACCATTTGTCTCCATTTGCTCCTATATAACACAAGTACGCTCGTTGGAAATCCAAGCCCTTCGCACACAAAACTTCCTTTACCCCTTCCAACCTTTCCTAGGCAGACTCCTACCCTGCCTTTCCTTTACTTACAGATTTATATACTCTCAAAGTCATTCTATTTCATTCCAGCCTCTCTGCATGTCCAAACCATCTCAACCCATCCTCAGCCCTCTGGATAATAGTTTTGGTAATCCCTCACCTCCTCCTAATCTTCAAACTATGGATTCTCTGCATTATATTCACACCACACATTGCCCTCAGACATAACATCACTGCCTCCAGCCTTCTCCTTGTTGCAACATTCACAACCCATGCCTCACACCCATACAAGAGCATTGGTATAACTATACTCTCATACATTCCCCTCTTTGCTTTCATGGATAAAGTTATTTGTCTCCTCAAACTCCTAAGTGCACCACTCACATTTTTCCCCTCATCAGTTCCATGATTTACCTCATTTTTCACATTATTATTATTATAATCAAAAAGAAGCGCTAAGCCACAAGGACTATACAGCGCTGCAGGGCAGGAAGGAAGCGAGGGCATCAGGTGGCAAAAGGGAGATGGATGAGTAATAGGTTACGGATAACAGCGGGTAAGTGGATGGTGAAAGGGTAAAGGGCAGCAAGAGACTGAACTAGAAAGGGCTGAGGGGAGTGCAAAAAGTATCATCAGAGTTTGTGGAGTAAATCAGTCGTTGTTAAGAAGTCAACGAGAGAGTCAGGATTAAAGGAGGGTCCATCAGCAAGAAGGGAAGGTAAAGAGAGAGTAGTAGAACGAAGACGACGTTGGAGGTAAATTCTGCGTGCTCGTTGATAGAGAGGGCAGTCTAACAGAATGTGGCTAATCGATACTGGAACTTGACACTGCTCACAGAGAGGAACAGGGTGCCTCTCCATGAGATACCCATGAGTAAGATGAGTGTGGCCAATGCTAAGGCAGGAGATTATTATTATTATAATCAAAAAGAAGCGCTAAGCCACAAGGACTATACAGCGCTGCAGGGCAGGAAGGAAGCGAGGGCATCAGGTGGCAAAAGGGAGATGGATGAGTAATAGGTTACGGATAACAGCGGGGTAGTGGATGGTGAAAGGGTAAAGGGCAGCAAGAGACTGAACTAGAAAGGGCTGAGGGGAGTGCGAAAAGAATCATCAGAGTTTGTGGAGTAAATCAGTCGTTGTCAAGAAGTCAATGAGAGAGTCAGGATTAAAGGAGGGTCCATCAGCAAGAAGGGAAGGTAAAGAGAGAGTAGTAGAACGAAGACGACGTTGGAGGTAAATTCTGCGTGCTCGTTGATAGAGAGGGCAGTCTAACAGAATGTGGCTAATCGATACTGGAACTTGACACTGCTCACAGAGAGGAACAGGTTGCCTCTCCATGAGATACCCATGAGTAAGACGAGTGTGGCCAATGCGAAGGCGGGAGAGAGTGGTCTCCCAACCTCGGCACTGATGACAAGAAGACGGCCAGTAACCTATGCTCGGTTTAATAGAATGAAGTTTGTTACCGAGCAGAGTTGACCAACGTTGTTGCCAACGGGTGCGAAGGTGGGTAGCTATTGCAGCAAAATAGTCCAGAAATGGAACACCTCGATAGGAAATTGGTAGGTCATGTACTGCTGACCGCGCAGCAGTGTCTGCCTGTTCATTGCCCTGTACGTCGACATGACCAGGGACCCAACAAAAAACAATATCTTTATGTTTGGTAGAGATACGGCGTAGCCAAAGTTGGATACGGAGAACTAGGGGATGAGATGTATCAAATTTTCGTATAGCCTGTAGAGCACTAAGGGAGTCTGAGACTACTACAAATGATGACACAGGCATAGATGCGATACGAATAAGTGCTGCAAGAATGGCATACAGTTCAGCAGTAAAAATGCTAGCTGAAGATAGTAAATGCCCCCGTACGACGCTGTCCAGAAACACTGCTGCGAATCCGACGCCGTCTGAAGACTTAGAGCCATCTGTGTACACAGCGGTGGCATGAGAATGGGAGTGGAAGTGATCAAGAAAAAGAGAGCGGGAAGCCACCGTAGGCAGTTGAGCTTTCGAGCAAGGGAGTGAGAAAGAACAGACCCGAACAGCTGGAACTTCCCAGGGGGGTAGGGAAAAGTGAGATGCTACATGAACATATAAAGGTGGTAACTGAAGGGAAGACAAGAGTGAATGTAGGCGAAGAGAAAAGGGACGGAGCAAACAGGGGCGGCGAACGAATAAAGAATGTCTACTAATATCGGTGACCATTCTATAAATGGAAGGATTGTGTAGATCGTGAGAGCGTACATAGTAACGAAGGCAATGGGCATCACGGCGATCAGACAAGGATGGAACATTTGCTTCTGTATAGAGGCTCTCAACAGGGGAAGAGCGAAAAGCACCAAGGCACAAACGTAAGCCTTGGTGATGGATAGAGTTAAGGCTAGAGAGAGTAGCAGGAGAGGCTGCGGAATAAATCTGGTCACCATAATCGAGTTTCGATAAAACGAGGGCTGAATGTAGGCGAAGCAGAGTTCGACGATCAGCTCCCCAGGAAAGATGAGCAAGGGTTTTAAGAAGGTTTAGCCGGCTGTGACAAGTTGCCTTCAGAGAGGTAATGTGAGGTTTCCAGGTTAACCGACGGTCAAAGAGAAGGCCTAGAAACCTGACTGTATCACGTTCGGGGATACGGGAGCCATAGAGATACAAAGGATGATCGGAGATAACAGAGCGTCTAGTGAAAGTAATTTGGTGAGTTTTGGTACTTGAAAATTTAAACCCATGTGTGGTGGCCCAAGTGGAAACACGGTCGACCGCATGCTGCAGAGAAACTGCAATAAGGTGACAGTCAGCGCCTGCACAAGCAATAGCGAAGTCATCAACATAGAGTGATGACCAAATATTGGGTGGAAGAACAGAGGCCAAATCATTTATAGCAAGGAGAAAAAGTGTTGTGCTTAGAACACATCCCTGAGGGACACCTTCAGCTTGGACGAAGTCCGGGGAAAGAACATTATTGACTCGAACACGGAAATGTCTGTCAGTTAAAAAGTTCTTAAGGAAGGATGGTAGATTGCCTCGGAGGCCTAAGGAATGAGCCTGGGCCAAAATATTATACCTCCAAGTTGTGTCATATGCCTTCTCAAGGTCAAAAAATATGGCAATAACTGAGTGATTATTCGCAAAGGCATTACGAACATACGTATCCAAGCGTAGTAAGGGGTCTATGGTAGAACGACCCTTAAGAAAGCCATATTGACTTGCGGAGAGACTGTTGTGCGTCTCTAAATACCACATTAAACGTCGATTTACGAGACATTCCATCACTTTGCAAACTGCACTAGTAAGAGCGATGGGATGATAGTGGGAGGCATCATGTCCTGTAGTACCCGGTTTACGGAAAGGGAGAACAATGGCAGATTTCCACAGCTGGGGAAGAACTCCTTGTGCCCAAATAAGATTAAAGAGGTGTAAGAGGACTACAAGGGCTGACCCATGTAAATGTTGTAACATACAAATATGAATGTCGTCAGGCCCAGCTGCCGATGATCAGCAAGCTGAGAGCGTTGCCTCTAGTTCTTGAAGTGTAAAAGGCACATTATACTGTTCTTCTCTGAGAGAAGAAAAGTCCAAGGGTACTAACTCTCTGGCAGACTTTGAGGAAAGAAACGAGGGGCATAGATGGAGCCCTCGGGAAATACGGACCAGATGTGTGCCAAGTTCAATGGCAACGTCGAGAGGGTTTGCTACATCAACACCAGTGACCCGTAGAACAGGAGCCGGGTCAGGAGAGTATTTACCACTCAATTTCCTCACTTTTTTCCAGACTGCACTCATAGAAGAAGCAGAGGTGATGGTGGAAACATAGTCTCGCCAACAAGTGCGTTTAGCTTCACGGATGACACGGCGAGCGATCGCACGCTTCTGCTTAAAATCAACAAGTCTCTCAGCGGTTCTATTGTACCGGTACCTGCCCCATGCAGCACGTTTCAAACGTACTGCACGAGCACAAGCAGGAGACCACCAAGGCACGCACTTCTGAGAATGCCTGCCTGAGGTTTGGGGTATAGAATGAGAAGCTGCGGTATAAACTGATGTCAAGAAGATGTGTAGGAGCTCATCAATGGAGGATGAAGAAGGAACCTCACTAAAAGCAGTGAGGTGTGAGTAAAGATCCCAATTTGCCCGATCAAATTGCCAGCGAGGGCTACGGAAAGGTGGTGAATAGGAAGGAGAAGTAAGAATGATCGGAAAATGATCGCTGTCATGTAAGTCTGGTAGAACAGACCAGGTGAAGTCTAGTGCAGTGGAGGAAGAGCAGACTGATAGATCGATGCAAGAGAGAGTATGAGTACGAGGATCAAAATGGGTGGGAGTACCCGTATTTAAAACATGGAGGGGGTGAGAGGCGAGGAAAGCCTCCAACTGAATGCCACGTGAGTCACAATGAGACCCCCCCCCAGAGGAAATGGTGGGCATTAAAATCACCAAGTAACAGAAGTGGTGGTGGTAAGGATGAAACAAGAAAGGCAAAGTCTGGGATAGAAAATGCTCGAGAAGGAGAGAGATATAAAGAACATATTGTAAACCACTTATTCAAGTGGATACGGGCTGCAGTGTAATGCAGCGAGGTATGGACAAATAGTTGACAGTACGGAATATCATTGCGTAGAAGGGCACTTTCATTAAAGGTCCCATCTGAGAAAGGATCCGAAGAATACAATAAATTATAGCCTGAGATAGGTTGGAAAACAGCCGAGTGTAATTTTGGTTCTTGTAAGCAAGCACCAACAGGGGAAAACCTGGAAAGCAACATCTGAAGCTCACCCCGATTACCCCTGAGGCCGCGGATATTCCACTGTAAATAGGCCATTATTGGCGATGAAGAAAATATCAGGAATCTGTAGGTAAAGGCACCTACGGACTAGAGGGGTTAGAAAAGTCAACGTGTGGTGGCATTGGAAGATGTTCAAGTAGCGAAGGAATGGAGCGTTGCGAAGAATGGGGTTGTGAAGATGGAGGAGAGGGAAGAGAAGGAACAGGAAGTGAATCAGTGTCCATTGAAGGTTTAGTCTCTGCAATATATTCTGAAATGGCTTCAAGTGTTTCTGAATTCAAAGATGTATGGGAGACCATATTGGAGATAGGAGGAGGAGGGTGAGTAAAGATTGGGACAGTAATGGACTGTACCAAAGTAGAGGGGGAGGGAAAAGTGTAAGGGACTGGAGATGAAGTGTGGGGGGGGACAGAAGAGGCAGAAACCTGGGAGGTGGCAGAAGAGGGAGAAACTTGGGAGGGGACGGGGGTGGAAGGCATAGTACGAGGAGGAGGGTGAATCTCCACACTTGTAACAGAGCCAGAGAGAGGGGAGGAACTAGGTACAGAGACTGGAAAGGTAAAGTGTGGAGGTGAAAGAAGGAAAGGAAGGGGCAAAGAAGATTTGAGCAATGTGGATTTTTTGGACTTCTGAGTAGAGGGGCGATTGGTATTAGGTGTCGTACGAGGTCTTGTTGATACTGGGGCTTGTGAGGAAGGACGCGAAGATGTGAGAACAGACTGAGTTGTAGTCGGGACGTCAGAGCCAAGGACAGCAAAAGGATTAGATGCCGTAGTGGCTATGGGAGGGGTAACAACAGAGGAGGCTGCAGAAGATGGGACCCCAGAAGTGGGGGGACGTTTGGAAACATGAGAATAAGAAACACGGGGTAGTCTCCCTTGGAGGCGGAGATGAGTAACTGCCATAGCATAAGGGAGACCTTCTGCCTCTTTGAGGCAACGGATTTCACGTTCATTTAAGTAGACCTGGCAACGGCGGGAGTACGAAGGGTGAGCTTCATTATAATTAAGGCAAGATGGAGGTTGACTGTAAGATGTATTAGAATGGTCGTCGGCACCACAGACTGGGCATTCGGCCATAGATCTGCAATATTTCGCTGGGTGACCAAAACGCCAGCAATTTCTACATTGTTGCGGTGTAGGTATCACCTTTCGAACTTGTAACCGATGTCCCGCGACATATACAGAGGACGGGAGTTCTCGGCTGTCAAAAGTTAAACGAGCCACATTGCAAGGGTAACGTCTCCGCCTCCGGGCAGGAAGGACATAAGTGTCTACTTTGAGGATTGGGAGATCCTGGAGTTCCAGCTGTTCAAAAATGTCATTGCCACATGACTGGAAATTCTGTTGGACTATGGTATGGGGCAGAATGACAGTACCACTACAGGAATTGAGAGAAAGATGTTTTTCAAAAGTGATAGGAGTAGTATCGATATTCGAAAGGAGAGAAAGATCATGAGCTTGGGTAGCATTCTGGACAGTGACGATGCGCGTACCGCTCTTGAGAGCGTGAAATGAAATATCTCTGCCAACATGACGCAGGAGCGCTTTGCTAATACTATGGTCAGAAAGGTAGGCAGAAGAAGAAGTTGGTCTTAAAGTAAAGAATTTAGTCCATTGTGTGGTCCAAAACTGAGCGTGGAGAGGGAGTGCTTGACGTGTCGGTCTTTTCCGAGTAGAATGGGAAGGTAACGAAGGAGCATCATCAGGAGATTGACGTTGGCATTTAGGAGTAGGACCGGAGTTGGTCCGGGATGAAATGGGCGGGCGATTCGAAAATTGCCGTACCGTAGAGGGAGAAGCCGGAAGCATAGTCAAAGGAGAGCGGAGTTCAGACAAATCGAAGGAGTCAGTCGAAGCCCCGGTACCTGAAGCGGGTGAGGAAACAGCACCAGCAAGAGGTACAGGGGCATCAGGAGTGTCCGAAGAGTGGTCTAAACACAAGACAGGGTCAGAATGGGGCGCGGTATCAAGAAGGGGCCCGGGGGTAGTGGTTTCATGGACTATTGCTGCCATGGTTAGGTTACTCCTTTGCTTTTTGTTTTTAAGAAAAAAAAAAGAAAGAAGAAAAGAAAATAAAAATAAAAAAAAGAATAAAAAAGGGGGGAGCGGGGAGGAATAGTTCCCAGGAGGAATGAAAGGGTCGGAAATCTCCCTCCGCGACCAAGAGGACCTCAACACCGCTAGTAGCGCAGATGCAGCATGGAACCCGTGCCATACCCTACCCTTCATGCCAGTAAACCAGCAATCCGGGATAGCAACCTCACATCTGCCGAGCTACCTCGGTGGACAAAAGAGAGGGTGGCCGGATATCCGCCTCAAAGCATACCTCCTTCGGCCACCACCCCCGGAATCCGAAAGGTGGCTTCCAGAGATACACCCATCGCCCAAAAGACACCCAAAGCTACTCCGGGATACTGGAGAGTGATCGGGACATCCCTAGGCAATCCAGATTCCACGGCAAACTACGCCACCGCCAAGAACCTCAATGGAATGGGATGGACCCCGGTGTCCTTTCCCCTACCTAGGAACTAGCGCGCCTGTGGGAGAAATCCCGAAGGCCAAAAAGAGGAAGGGCAAAAGGGAGGGGTGGGGAGGAGGAGGAGGAATGGAAAAAGGGGAGGATGGGATAGGGGAGGGGAGAATGGGGGGTAATTAGGTTCGGTCTGAGGAAGAAGACCGACAGGGCTAATTCCTCAGACCAAGAGCCTCTTCACCACGCCAAGGAGCCCCCCTTGAAGAGGTATAAATTTTACAACCATACTCTTTACCAGGTATACTCAACAGACTTATTCCTCTATAAATTTTACACTCTTGTTGTCTTCTTTGCCTTTATACAAAGGAACTGTGCATGCTCTCTGCCAATCCCTAGGTACCTTACCCTCTTCCATACATTCATTAAATAAAAACACTAACCACTCCAGAACTATATCCCCACCTGCATTTAGCATTTCTATTTTTATTTCATCAATCCCAGCTGCTTTACCCCATTTCATTCTACCCATCGTCATTGTCAGAGTTTGTGTAGTAAATCAGTCATTGTCAAAAAGTCAATGAGAGAGTCTGGATTAAAGGAAGGTCCATCAGCAAGAGGGGAAGGTAAAGAAAGGGCAGTGGAGTGGAGACGACGTTGGAGGTAAATTCTGCATGCATGTTGATAGTGGAGAGAGTCCAACAGAATGTAGCTAACAGATACTGTAACTTGACAACTCTCACAGAGAGGAACAGGGCGCCTCTCCATGAGATACCCGTGAGTAAGACGAGTGTAGCCAATGTGAAGATGGGAGAGATTAGTCTCCCAACCTCGACATTGATGACAAGAAGACGGCCAGAAACCTATACTCGGTTTAATAGAATGAAGTTTGTTATGGAGCAGATCAGGCCAATGTTGTTGCCAACGGGTGCGAAGGTGGTTAGCAATTTCAGCGAAATAGACTGTGAATGGAATGGAACACCTCTATGTGAAACTGGGAGGTCATATACTGCTGACTGTTCAGCAGTGTCTGCCTGTTCATTGCTCTGTATGTCAACATTACCAGGGGCCCAGTAAAAAACAATATCTTTGTGTCTGCTAGAGATACAGTGTAGCCAAAGTTGGATACGAAGAACTAGGGGGTGAGGTGTATCAAATTTTTTTATAGCCTGTAATGCACTAAGGGAGTTTGAAACAACCACAAATGGTGACACAGGCATAGATGCTATACGGGTAAGTGCTACTAGAATGGCATACAATTCAGCCATTAAAATGGTAGCCGAGGATAATAAATGTCCTCGCACGACACTTTCCAAAAACACCGCTGCGAATTCGATGCCATCAGAAAACTTAGAACCATCAGTGTACATTGCGATGGCATGAGAATGAGAGCAGAAGTGGTCAAGAAAAAGAGTGGCAGTGGGGAAGAACAGACACGAACAGCTGGAACTTCCAATGGGGCAGGGAAAAGTGAGATGCTACATGAACATAGAAAGGTGGTAACTGAAGAGAAGACAAGAGGCGGAGAGAAAAGGGGCAGAGTAAGCAGGAGCGACGAACAAATAAAGAACGTCTAATAACATCAGTGACCATCCTATATATGGAAGGATTGTAAAGGTCATGAGATCGAACATAATAGCAAAGGCAATGAGCATCATGGCGACTGGACAAGGATGGAATAATCACTTCTGCATAGAGGCTCTCAAGAAGGGATGAACGAAAAGCACTAAGGCACAGACGGAGACCTTGGTGATGAGTGGGATCTAACTCGGACAGAGTTATGGGAGAGGCTGCAGAATAGATTTGGTCACCACAATCCAGCTTGGACAAGACTAGGGTGGAATGCAAATGGAGGAGAGTGTGACAATCTGCTCCCCACAAACGATGTGCAAGAACTTTAAGGGGATTTAGCCAACCATGGCAACTTGTCTTTAAAGAAGAAATGTGTGGTCCCCACATCAGCCGGCCATCAAAGAGTAGGCCCAGAAACCTAACCGTATCACATGCCGGAATACGTGAACCGTGTAAGTACAAGGGAGTATCCAGAATTAGAGGATGCATAGTGAAGGTAATGAATTTGGTTTTTGTACTAGAAAATTTAAAGCTGTGAGAAGTGGTCCAATGGGGAGACGCAGTCTATTATAACCTGAAGGGAGGCTGCTACTATTCGATAGTCAGCGCCAAAGTAAGCTATAGCAAAGTCCATCAACATAAAGTGACGACCAAATATGCGAAGGAAGGATGGAAGGTAGGTCATTTATAGCTAAGAGAAAAAGAATAATGCTGAGGACACAACCTTGTGGAACTCCCTCAGCTTGTACAAAGTCCGAGGAAAGCGAGGCACCAATACGGACCCAAAAATGTCTCTCGGACATGAAAGCAGCAATGAAGTTTGGTAGATTACTGCAGAGGCCCAAGGAGTGGGCTTGGGTTACGATGTTATACCACCAAGTGGTGTCATATGCCTTCTCTAGATCAAAAAAGACCGCTAGGACAAAGTGGTTGTTAGCAAAGGCATTTCGAATATACATATCTAAGTGGAGCAAGGGGTCTACAGTAGAGTGGCCTTTGCAAAAGCCATATTGGCAAGGGGAAAGGCTATTGCGTGTCTCTAAGAACCACATCAGATGTCTACTCACCAATCGTTCCATCATCTTGCAGACCACACTGGTCAGGGCAATGGGATGATAGTGAGAAATGTCAAGTCCAGAGGTGCCCGGTTTATGAAACAGTAGTACAATAGCCAATATCCAGTGTTGAGGGAGAACCCCTCGTTTCTTAATTAGATTGAAAAGATGTAAAAGAACAGGAAGGGCCATAGAATGGAGATGTTGAAGCATACTGATGTGGATATCATCAGGTCCTGGTGCCAACAGCTGGCAAATGGAAAGCGTGGACACCAGTTCCTGAAGAGTAATAGGTATGTTATACGGCTCCAACCCATCGGAGGAGAAATCTAAGGGCAACTGCTCTTTGGTAGGTTCAGACGCAAGAAATGAGGGACAGAGGTGAAGCCCTCGGGAGATACGGACAAGATAGTTCCCAATTGCTGTGGCAACTTCTGAGGGTTCTGCAACATCGACTCCAGCAACCCGCAAAATGGGAGCTGGGTCCGGAGTGTACTTACCACACATTTTTCGCACCTTTTTCCAAATCGTGCACATAGGGGAAGACAAGTTAATGGTAGACACACAGTCTCGCCAACAAGTGTATTTAGCATCGTGGATGATGATGTGAGCAACTGCCCTTGCCTGCTTGAAATCCAACAGATGCTCTGCGGTACAATTATATCGGTAACAACCCCATGCAGCACATTCTAAATGTACTGCACAGGTGCATGTAGGAGACCACCAAGGTACGCATGCCTGAGAATGCCTACCTGAGGTTTGGGGGATAGAACGCATCACCACAGTTAGGACTAAGGTCAAAAAGTAGTGCTAGTTCATCAATAGTGGACAAAAGAGGGTCCTCACAACAGGTGGTAAGATGGGGGCACAAGTCCAAATCTGCTTGAACAAATTGCCAATGAGGACTTGAAACGGTCAGGCATACTTGGAAGAAGTAAGAAGGATGGGAATTATTATTATTATAATCAAAAAGAAGCTCTAAGCCACAAGGACTATACAGCGCTGCAGGGCAGGAAGGAAGCGAGGGCATCAGGTGGCAAAAGGGAGATGGATGAGTAATAGGGTACGGATAACAGCGGGGCAGTGGATGGTGAAAGGGTAAAGGGCAGCAAGAGACTGAGCTAGAAAGGGTTGAGGGGAGTGCGAAAAGTATCATCAGAGTTTGTGGAGTAAATCAGTCGTTGTCAAGAAGTCAATGAGAGAGTCAGGATTAAAGGAGGGTCCATCAGCAAGAAGGGAAGGTAAAGAGAGAGTAGTAGAACGAAGAGGACGTTGGAGGTAAATTCTGCGTGCTTGTTGATAGAGAGGGCAGTCTAACAGAATGTGGCTAATCGATACTGGAACTTGACACTGCTCACAGAGAGGAACAGGGTGCCTCTCCATGAGATACCCATGAGTAAGACGAGTGTGGCCAATGCGAAGGCGGGAGAGAGTGGTCTCCCAACCTCGGCACTGATGACAAGAAGACGGCCAGTAACCTATGCTCGGTTTAATAGAATGAAGTTTGTTACCGAGCAGAGTTGACCAACGTTGTTGCCAACGGGTGCGAAGGTGGGTAGCTATTGCAGCAAAATAGTCCAGAAATGGAACACCTCGATAGGAAATTGGTAGGTCATGTACTGCTGACCGCGCAGCAGTGTCTGCCTGTTCATTGCCCTGTACGTCGACATGACCAGGGACCCAACAAAAAACAATATCTTTATGTTTGGTAGAGATACGGCATAGCCAAAGTTGGATACGGAGAACTAGGGGATGAGATGTATCAAATTTTCGTATAGCCTGTAGAGCACTAAGGGAGTCTGAGACTACTACAAATGATGACACAGGCATAGATGCGATACGAATAAGTGCTGCAAGAATGGCATACAGTTCAGCAGTAAAAATGCTAGCTGAAGATAGTAAATGCCCCCGTACGACGCTGTCCGGAAACACTGCTGCGAATCCGACGCCGTCTGAAGACTTAGAGCCATCTGTGTACACAGCGGTGGCATGAGAATGGGAGTGGAAGTGATCAAGAAAAAGAGAGCGGGAAGCCACCGTAGGCAGTTGAGCTTTCGAGCAAGGGAGTGAGAAAGAACAGACCCGAACAGTTGGAACTTCCCAGGGGGGTAGGGAAAAGTGAGATGCTACATGAACATATAAAGGTGGTAACTGAAGGGAAGACAAGAGTGAATGTAGGCGAAGAGAAAAGGGACGGAGCAAACAGGGGCGGCGAACGAATAAAGAATGTCTACTAATATCAGTGACCATTCTATAAATGGAAGGATTGTGTAGATCATGAGAGCGTACGTAGTAGCGAAGGCAATGGGCATCACGGCGATCAGACAAGGATGGAACATTTGCTTCTGTATAGAGGCTCTCAACAGGGGAAGAGCGAAAAGCACCAAGGCACAAACGTAAGCCTTGGTGATGGATAGAGTTAAGGCTAGAGAGAGTAGCAGGAGAGGCCGCGGAATAAATCTGGTCACTATAATCGAGTTTCGATAAAACGAGGGCTGAATGTAGGCGAAGCAGAGTTCGACGATCAGCTCCCCAGGAAAGATGAGCAAGGGTTTTAAGAAGGTTTAGCCGGCTGTGACAAGTTGCCTTCAGAGAGGTAATGTGAGGTTTCCAGGATAACCGACGGTCAAAGAGAAGGCCTAGAAACCTGACTGTATCACGTTCAGGGATACGGGAGCCATAGAGATACAAAGGATGATTGGAGATAACAGAACGTCTAGTGAAAGTAATTTGGTGAGTTTTGGTACTTGAAAATTTAAACCCATGTGTGGTGGCCCAAGTGGAAACACGGTCGACCGCATGCTGGAGAGAAACTGCAATAAGGTGACAGTCAGCGCCTGCACAAGCAATAGCGAAGTCATCAACATAGAGTGATGACCAAATATTGGGTGGAAGAACAGAGGCCAAATCATTTATAGCAAGGAGAAAAAGTGTTGTGCTTAGAACACATCCCTGAGGGACATCTTCAGCTTGGACAAAGTCCGGGGAAAGAACATTATTGACTCGAACACGGAAATGTCTGTCAGTTAAAAAGTTCTTAAGGAAGGATGGTAGATTGCCTCGGAGGCCTAAGGAATGGGCCTGGGCCAAAATATTATACCTCCAAGTTGTGTCATATGCCTTCTCAAGGTCAAAAAATATGGCAATAACTGAGTGATTATTCGCAAAGGCATTACGAACATACGTATCCAAGCGTAGTAAGGGGTCTATGGTAGAACGACCCTTACGAAAGCCATATTGACTAGCGGAGAGACTGTTGCGAGTCTCTAAATACCACATTAAACGTCGATTTACGAGGCGTTCCATCACTTTGCAAACTGCACTAGTAAGAGCGATGGGGCGATAGTGAGAGGCATCATGTCCTGTAGTACCCGGTTTGCGGAAAGGGAGAACAATGGCAGATTTCCACAGCTGGGGAAGAACTCCTTGTGCCCAAATAAGATTGAAGAGGTGTAAGAGGACTACAAGGGCTGACTGATGTAAATGTTGTAACATACGAATATGAATGTCGTCAGGCCCAGCTGCCGATGATCGGCAAGCTGAGAGCGTTGCCTCCAGTTCTTGAAGTGTAAAAGGCACATTATACTGTTCTTCTCTGAGAGAAGAAAAGTCCAAGGGTACTAACTCTCTGGCAGACTTTGAGGAAAGAAACGAGGGGCATAGATGGAGCCCTCGGGAAATACGGACCAGATGTGTGCCAAGTTCAATGGCAACGTCGAGAGGGTTTGCTACATCAACACCAGTGACCCGTAGAACAGGAGCCGGGTCAGGAGAGTATTTACCACTCAATTTCCACACTTTTTTCCAGACTGCACTCATAGAAGAAGCAGAGGTGATGGTGGAAACATAGTCTCGCCAACAAGTGCGTTTAGCTTCACGGATGACACGGCGAGCGATCGCACGCTTCTGCTTAGAAGGATGGGAAGAGTCTCCAATTAATCAATAAGAGAGTCGCAGTGGGACCCTCCCCACAGGTGATGGTGAGCATTAAAATCACAAAACAACAATATGGGTGGCAGTAGAGATGAAATTAAAAATGCGATATCAGAGATACAGAATACACGGGAAGGAGACAGATAGAGAGAGCAAACTGTATACCATCGGTGTAAATAAATATGAGCTGCAGTATAATGCAGCGGGGAATGAATAAAAACTTGTTGATATGCTATATCAATGAGAACAAGAAGCGTGCTTTCATTAAAAGATTCGTCAGGTAAAGTCAAAAGAATGTATCAGCAAGTGGCCCGAAACGGGGCGAATGATAGCAGAACGAATTTTGGGCACTTGCAACCCAACACATACTGGGGATAACTGGGAGAGCTACAATTGGAGTTTTCCTTGATTGCCCCGAAGGACACGAATATTCCATTGTAAAAAAAAAAGACATTATATACAAAAATAAAGTGACAACAATATGAAACGATAAAACTTATGGGCTTTTAGGATCAGTAAAGTTAGTGTGAGGGGGTAACATTAAGCACGTAAGCAAGGAAGAATTAGAATATTGTGGAGGAATATTGTTGTATGGGTCGTGAAATAGAAAGGGTAGATGGAGGTGCATTGATTTCCATCGGGGGTGTCATCTCCGCTATATTGCTGGAGACAGCATCTAATGTCTCAGTTGATAAGGAAGCCAATGATGACATGATGTCAGAGACAGGAGAGGCATTGCAAATAAAGGTCGGAGCAACTGGAGGTAACCAAAGAGGTCTGAAGAGGGCAGGGAGTATGAGCCTGGAGAGATGAGTTGGCTGGGGGAGAAGAGTCCTGCAGTGTAACAGGAGAGGAAGGAGGTTGGAGGGCAACTATAGAAGACAGGGGAGGGGGGAGGAACAGGGGAAGAGGGAACTACACTAGCGGGGGGGTGAATCTCCACCTTTGTGTGAGAGTTGGAAAGGTAGTAAGAACTAGTCTCTGAGGTAGAAGATAGATTCTGTACAGGAGATGGACATGAAGAAAGTGTAAGTCTGCTAGGTATAATAGACTGAGAAGTGAGCGAGCAAGACAAAGAAGTAGAAGAAAGTGGTGCGGAGGTAGGAGTGTTAGAGGATAAAACTGCAAAAGCATTAGAAACTGGGGTGACCCTGCGAGACACAAATGCAAAGGGATTGGGAGGCGGGAGGACCATCGAGGTTGGAGGTCTATAGGCTACTCAAGTATACGGGACACAAAGAAATTTTCCTTGAAGGCGGAGCTGAGAGACTGCCATAGTGTAAGTAAGCCCCTTGCACTCTAAGTTAATGGAGCTCTCGTTCATTACGACAGATCTGGCAATGGTGGGAAAAGGAAGAATGAGGATCCTTACAATTGAGACAAGACGGGAGAAGACTACAAGACATGTTGGAATGATCTGCTGCACCGCAAATCAGGCATTCCACCACAGATCTGCAGTGTTTAGTGGGGTGCCAAAAATGTCAGCAGTTAAGACACTGTTGGGGAGTGGGAACTACTTGACGGACCTCTAAACGATGGCCCGCAATGCAGACAGAGGATGGCAGTTCACGGCAGTCGAAGGTTAAAGGAGTGATGTTACTAGGAAAATGCCTCTGCCCATGAGCAGGCAGGATGTATGTATCTACCTTAAGAATAGGGAGGTTTTGAAGGACTAACTGTTCCATAATATCGCTGTAAGACAAAAAATAACTCTGTATAATGGAACGCGGTAACACCACAGTAACACTGCAAGAATTAAGAGTAGAGTGCTTACAGATAGTGACCAATATGTTAACAATGGAAGTGATGCAGGAGAGAGCATGTACTTGCTCTGAATTCTGTACAGTTATGACGCACGCACTGCTTTGAAGAGTGTGGAAAGATATATTTTGGCCAATGTGCCTTAAAAGAGTTTTACCAATTCCATGATCAGACATATTCCGTTCGAGATGTCGTTTGTAAAGAAAAGAATTTTGTCCATTGCGCATTTGTTAGCCAGGTATGCAAAGGTAGTAAGTGTTGTGTAGGTCATTTTTGAGCGAGCATCGATGAACTGTCATTAGTAGGTTGTCTTGGACGCTTAGGGGTAGTACCATGGGTGGTCTGACCTGAGGGAGGCGAGCGATCCGAAAACCATCGCACTGTATTCGGGGAAGCCAGAAGCACTGTGAAAGGCATGCTAGAAGTAGTAGCATGGACAGAAACGGTTGACACTGCAGTATCTGAAGCAGGTGATGAAGCGTCACTAGCAGAAGGTACAGGGGTATGAGAAGAGTCGAGAGAATGGATCGAAAATGAAGCCGGGGTCAGAACAGGGTGTGGGATCAGAAAGGGGTCTGGGAGGAGGAAGGGTTTCATTAGGTGAAGACTCCATAAACGTGATTCTTCCATGACATCTCCTTTTTTGTTATTTTTAGAAAAAAAGAAAGGCGAAAAGAAAAAAAAGAGGGATGATGGAGGGATAGTCACTAGGAGGCATGGAAGGGATAGAAGTTCACCCCCTCATCTGAGAGGGCCTTGAGCCCATGGGCTGTGACGATGCAGCGTGGAACCCATACCATACCCTACCCTTCATGCCAGTAAACCAGTGCTTCGGGATAACAGCCTCACATCTACCAAGCCACCTTGGTGGACAAAAGAAAGGGCAGTCGGAAACCCACCACAAAACATACTTCCTTCGGCTACCACCTCCCAGAACCAACAGGTAGCTTCTGGAGATATACTCATTATGCGAAGGGCACCCCACTCACTTTTCATAAATCCAGAAAGGGAGCAAGGCACCTTCAGGCAATTCAGATTCCACGGCAAACCACAACACCCCTTGAGGGACCCCACGGAGTGGGATGAACCCTGGCACACTTCTCCCTACCTAGAAACCATAATGCCCAAGGGGAGGACCCCAGAGACTACAAATGGGATGGGAAACATGGGGAGGGTGGGGAGAGGGGGGAAAGGTGAAGAAATGGGGGAGAGAAGGGGGGAAAGGTGAAGAAATGGGGGAGAGAGGGGGGAAAGGTGAAGAAATGGGGGGGGAATGGGGAAGGTGGGATAAGGAAAGAGGGATTGGGGGTAATTAGGTTCAGTCTGAGGAAGGAGACCAAAAAGTCTAATTTCTCAGACCAAGAGCCTCTTCACCATGCCAAGGAGCCCCCCTTAAAGATGTTTACAGTACAGTAATTATAATTTTCTGTAATATGCAAATTATAACAAAGTTATCAAATTCAAGTTTTCTTTAGATCTTCTCTTTATTCAGAATAAGTTTGAATTAAGAAAATGAGTAAAGGTTACAGAAAAACTAGCATTTTGGTGTAAGTCAGTTGCACGATGTTTCTACAATGAATTATAGTTATTTCAACATTTATTGTGATAGCACAACCCTTAATATACGTCTGATCATAAAGTGAATTTTCATAATTTTTTTGCATTTTTTCAATTTTTCTTTCTAATATATTTAATTCACTATTGGGCATCATTGCAAAGTGGGTAGAGGTATAGCAGAGGTTTAAGGCACAAGCAGAGTGTCTCAGTAACTGATGTTTCACCATGACACACCCAGGTGTGCCTCACACTATAAAAAACTGTATAATTATACTATTACTATCAATAAAGGTTATATACCTATCATATTTATTCCAGAATAATATTATGTATAACATAAATAATGTAGAAGTGTGATAAAGATGCCCAAAGTAATAAAAACTGACATCATATGGAGAAGTATAGGAGCAATGGGTGAAGGGGGGCTAAATAAAAAAAAATGACTGCAACCATTACAGAAAACATTATGTGTCTGAAGGATAACTATAGATCACTCTTATTGTATGCAAAGACTGTAAAAAAAAAAAAAAAAAAAAAAAAAGTGATTTTCTCCAATTTTTTTTCCCCAAGTAATCAGCTATGCATGCATTGACCTATTTCATGTTATATTACTATTGATAATAAATGGATTGAAAGTATTTTCACAGCAAATATAAAACTGAATGTTTTAATATCAGGTGGTGACATTTTTGAAGTACAGTGGACCCCTGGTTCGCGAGACCATCGGTATCCGATAAATCCGGTATTCGATGGATTTTAACGCAAAATTTTTGCCTCGGCTCCCTTTAAATAACCCTGTATACAATTCGTCCGAGACGTGTCCACGTGTGTGCCAGTGTTTACAAGCCAGTCAGTGTGCTTGCGTCAAAGGATACATTAGGTACATTCCATATTATCACAGTGTTTTTGGTGCATGTTTCTGCAAAGTAAGTCACCATGGGCCCCAAGAAAGCTTCTAATGCCAACCCTTCGAGAAAAAGGGCGCTAATGATTACTGAAATGAAGAAAGAGATAATTGCAAAGTACGAAAGTGGAGTGCGTGTATCGGAGCTGGTCAGGTTGTATACAAAACCCCAATCAACCATCTCTACTATAGTGACCAGGAAAACGGCAATCAAGAAAGCTGTTGTTGCAAAAGGTGCAACTGTGATTACAAAACAGCGACCACAAGTGTTAGAAGATGTTGAGAGACTGTTATTGGTGTGGATAAATGAAAAACATAGCAGGAGATAGCATCTCTCAAGCGATCATTTGTGAAAAGGCTAGGCAGTTGCATGACGATTTGGTAAAGAAATTGCCTGCAACTAGTGGTGATGTGAGTGAATTTAAGGCCAGCAAAGGTTGGTTTGAAAGATTTAAGAATCTTAGTGGCATACATAGTGTGATTAGGCATGGTGAGGCTGCCAGTGACTCTCAAACTGGTCTTAGTGGCATTAAAAGAAGAAGGGATCAAACTGGTCTTAGTGGCATTAAAAGAAGAAGGGAAGTAACCCCAGAAAAGGACTTGCTACCTCAAGTCCTACTGGAAGGGAATTCCCCTTCTAAACAATAAGTTTGACACTCTCCCCTCCTCCCATCCCATCAATCATCACCAGATCTTCATTAAAGGTAAGTGTCATGTATTCTATTGTTAGTAGAGTACTACAAACTGTGCATGTCTTCTTCAGTTTGTGGGCATTAAACTTAATATTTAATGTGGTAATTTTTTTTTTTTCATACTTTTGGGTGTCTTGCATCGATTAATTTGATTTCCATTATTTCTTATGGGGAAAATTGATTCGCTTTTCGATAATTCTGGTTTACGATGAGCTCTCAGGAACGGATTAAAATCGCAAACCGGGGGTCCACTCTACAGTAGGGCCCCACTTATACGACAGGTTAGGTTCCAGGCTACCGCCGTAAAGCGGAAATCGCCGTAAAGTGGAACACCCTTTTTTTTCCCCTTATAAATGCATACAAATACTAGATAACAAGTTTACACTAACATATATTAAGTTAGCAATAGAACTAGGAATCAAAAAAACAATAAAAGCAGTAAAATACACACATAGTGCACTCATTACTTACCTTAAAATATTTGTAGTCTTAATCTAGGGTGAGACAAGTAGTATTTATTGTAAGAAATCAAGTGTGGTATGTATGGTAGTCAGCCAGGCTACCATACCAGGCCACCCCACCTACACATAATATTCTATTACATTTAAACATCACAGAGCGATAAAATGCATATACAGTTCACTCATTACTTTTTTTTTTTTTTAACAAGTTGGTCGTCTCCCACCGAGGCAGGGTGACCCAAAAAAAGAAAGAAAATCCCCAAAAAGAAAATACTTTCATCATCATTCAACACTTTCACCACACTCACACATTATCACTGCTTTTGCAGAGGTGCTCAGAATACAACAGTTTAGAAGCATATAAGTATAAAGATACACAACATATCCCTCCAAACTGCCAATATCCCAAACCCCTCCTTTAAAGTGCAGGCATTGTACTTCCCATTTCCAGGACTCAAGTCCGACTATAAGAAAATAACCTGTTTCCCTGAATCCCTTCACTAAATATTACCCTGCTCACACTCCAACAGATCGTCAGATCCCAAGTATCATTCGTCTCCATTCACTCCTATCTAACACGCTCATGCACGCTTGCTGGAAGTCCAAGCCCCTCGCCCACAAAACCTCCTTTACCCCCTCTTTCCAACCCTTTCGAGGACGACCCCTACCCCTCTTTCCTTCCCCTATAGATTTATATGCTTTCTATGTCATTCTACTTTGATCCATTCTCTCTAAATGACCAAACCACCTCAACAACCCCTCTTCTGCCCTCTGACTAATGCTTTTATTAACTCCACACCTTCTCCTAATTTCCACACTTCGAATTTTCTGCATAATATTTACACCACACACTGCCCTTAGACAGGACATCTCCACTGCCTCCAACCGTCTCCTCGCTGCTGCATTTACCACCCAAGCTTCACATCCATATAAGAGTGTTGGCACTACTATACTTTCATACATTCCCTTCTTTGCCTCCATAGATAACGTTTTTTGACTTCACATATACCTCAACGCACCACTCACCTTTTTTCCCTCATCAATTCTATGATTAACCTCATCCTTCATAAATCCATCCGCCGACACGTCAACTCCCAAGTATCTGAAAACATTCACTTCTTCCATACTCCTCCTCCCCAATTTGATATCCAATTTTTCTTTATCTAAATCATTTGATACCCTCATCACCTTACTCTTTTCTATGTTCACTTTCAACTTTCTACCTTTACACACATTCTCAAACTCATCCACTAACCTTTGCAATTTTTCTTTAGAATCTCCCATAAGCACAGTATCATCAGCAAAAAGTAACTGTGTCAATTCCCATTTTGAATTTGATTCCCCATAATTTAATCCCACCCCTCTCCCGAACACCCTAGCATTTACTTCTTTTACAACCCCATCTATAAATATATTAAACAACCATGGTGACATTACACATCCCTGTCTAAGACCTACTTTTACCGGGAAGTATTCTCCCTCTCTTCTACACACCCTAACCTGAGCCTCACTATCCTCATAAAAGCTCTTTACAGCATTTAGTAACTTACCACCTATTCCATAAACTTGCAACATCTGCCACATTGCTCCTCTATCCACTCTATCATATGCCTTTTCTAAATCCATAAATGCAATAAAAACTTCCCTACCTTTATCTTAAATACTGTTCACATATATGCTTCAATGTAAACACTTGATCTACACATCCCCTACCCACTCTGAAGCCTCCTTGCTCATCCGCAATTCTACATTCTGCCTTACCTCTAATTCTTTCAATTATAACTCTACCGTATACTTTTCCTGGTATACTCAGTAAACTTATTCCTCTATAATTTTTACAATCTCTTCTCATTACTTACCTTAAAATATTTGTAGTCTTAATCTAGGGTGAGATGAGTAGTATTTATTGTAAGAAATCAAGCGTGGTATGTATGGTAGTCAGCCGGGCTACCATACCAGGCCACCCCACCCACACATACTATTCTATGATATTTAAGCATCCCAGAGTGATAAAATGCATATACAGTTCACGCATTACTTACCTTAAAATATTTGTAGTCTTAATGTAGGGTCAGCGGTGAGTAAACGAGATAAAACGAATAAATGAGAAAGAGAATGAGTACATGAGAAAGGACAGGTGCAGAGTTATGTAAACAAACCAGGCAAATGTAAGTTTTGTAAACAAACGAAGTGTACACGTCCGGTTTGTGTACAAGTTGTCTCTACATTGATACAGTAGAATAAATAAAGAAGAACACTCCCATTCTCACGTAACACCATTTTTAGAAGAAATGAAGCTCTGAGTGAAGGCAATGGAAATAAGTCACTCTGTCTGACTTGTTTTGGGTTATCCTAGGTTCTCTACACATATGCTGTTATGTATGATAATCTATGTAACTGTATTTGTGTATATCTTAATAAACTAACTAACATACATACAAAAGGAATGATTTTCTACAGTTACCCCCAGTAACACATTTTCTCTGATGTTGGACTAGAGAAAATGTTATTCTTTCCGTCACTCGTAAAAGTCTGGCTCCCACATCTCATATTTTGTTTATTTATTCTATTGTGGGGTGTATTTATCATCTTTATATGTTATGTATCATGTTTATTATATAATTTTGAAAAAAGTATCATGGATGGATTAATGAAAATGTGTATATTAACGTAATATATGGCATTTAATGAGATTCAGTGATTATTATTATCGTTTCTAATATGGCGTCACTTGTGCAGTGCAAGTCGTCTGCTACCACATCTCATATTTATGTTTATTTATTCTGCTGTGGGGTATATTTATTATCTATGTTATTTATCGTGTTTATTATATAATTCTGAAAAAAATATCATAGATGGATTAATGAAAATACATGTGTATATTAACGTAATATACGACATTTAATGAGACTTGGTGATTATCATCATCATTAATATGGCATCTCGAGACATAAGACACTTACTGATTTTAATGTGTACCTGCATGCCAGCACAGTATGTTAGTTTATTTAGGTACAGATATACATAAGTATGATTATCAGAGTATTTTTAAATTATTAAATAACTTTTAAAAACACTTGAAATTTTGGAGTTTCCAGACATAACGGAGAGACATAGTGTTTACGGATCTCACAGAGAATGTAAACAAACCGGGTGGGGCACGGTGACCGTATTATAAAATCAGGTGGGGGGAGCTGTATAGAGAGTTTTGGTCATAATTTGAAATGACCGTATTAGCGGAACGCCGCAAAGCGAAATGCCGTAAAGTGGGGCCCTACTGTATTAGTAAGGGGTGGTTCCTTGATTAGCAATGAATTTGTTTACCAACGTGGTCTTAAAAGGAAATTCTGTCGTAAAGTTAGGAGAGGCTGTATTAGAGCTGATTTTCTATGTTTATTACATACAATAAACTACTATATAAACATTTAAAAATATAGTAAATTCAAATTCAAAGTTTATTCTCTATAAGGATTACAACTGTGTGGTTTACATGTAGTAAAATAATAATTACAGAGGGTACCACTAAAACACCTAGCATGGCTAGGCATTTCAGGCAGACTTAGATTAATTCTTAAATTTAAAATATTACAAATTATGAGGTAAGTTGGTATTATGGCTAAGTGACTAAATACTAGTTTGCTAGTTTAGCAATGTGAATGCTTTTGTTTTGGCACAATACATAGTTACATGTTATAAATGGTGCAAAGATGACATTAAAAAAATATCTGAAGATGGTTGACACAAACCCACCAGCAGTACAGTGAGGAGAGGCTGAATATAAAGATCATATACACTGTGAGCCTACATATCCATGGCTTGGTTGGTAATGTCTTCAGTTCACACACTGAGGGCCCATGATTGACTCCCAGCATGAGTGTAATGTTGGGTATATTTCCTCACACCTGCTGTCCTTGTTCACGTAGCAGTAAGTAGGTACCTAGGTGTTAGCAAACTGTTATGGGTCACATCATGAGGATTACGATTAACTCAAGTTGCCCCAAAATGTTCTGCATAACCAGGGACTTTGTATATAGTATGCCAATGATGTCAGCTTGGGCTGTATCAGTTGTATCATGTAATTAGAGGAATAAATATTATTATTATTATTACATGTATTATTATATGTATTATTATTATATGTATTATTATATGTATTATTATTATTATTATTATAATATGTATTATTATTATTATTACATGTATTATTATTATTATTATTATTATTATTATTACATGTATTATTATTATTATTATTATTATTTATCAATGCTCTTGGCACTGATATTAAATCTATGTTAAGTTTCAGTTTTACCAGTCAACTGGAAACAGGAATATTTTTTAATTCTGGTTAGATATGAGAGCTATGAACTGAGGACATTCCAATCAAATTGATTATTAGCGGAGTGGGTTGCAGGTAAAAATGGCGGCTTCTGCAATGACCAGCTGCCCTTGGTGTCTTGAGCAGCAAAAGCAACTGAGCAGTAGGGAATCTGTTGGGAGGATAAAGTGAAGTGGTAAAACAATTATTGGAAGTTAATAAGCATAAATATTACTGGTTACAAAAAAGTGTTAGCTTGTTAATGTTAGTTACGAATGAAAATACGTACTTGCCTGTTTTTAGTGTGATAAGCTCTTTACCAGAGATAAAACAAGAACATGGTTGGAAAATGGAAGATGTTAAACAATGATGCAGTGGATATAAACTCCACTCAGGAGATTTCAAAACAGATATGATAAACAAATTTTATTTTCAAAATGTACATAATATGATCATTAAGTAAGAAAACTCTGTACATAGCAGCTCTATTAAGCTCAGTCATGACATAAATAATTACACTATATCATTCTTCATAGTAGTATTTTGCAAACTGCACCATTTCCATCTTGGAAATGTATATCCCATACAAAGAATTACTTATAGAAATAAGACATCTGATAAAGTAAATCTGCATAAAGTGAGAGTCCTGTAGATTAAAACAGCATGATAATGTGAAGAGATGACAAACAAAACTGTTATGATATTTTTGTTTACAATTATTGGCACAGAAATATAGTGATGATAATAAGAACATGAATGTGAAGTGTCTGGAAAATGGATAAGCAGATTGCTAAAGAAATAGAGCATTTGACATGTATATTTGATGTACATAAAGTTGTATCAATTCATTTATGTTTAATTTTTGAAGCAATTAACAGACAGGAAGCTGTCAAAAAGCTTTTGATTGAGAGGTCAACATTTTTTATCCATTTATTTGCATGGAATTTTCAATTTGGTTGAGCTGAACACATGGAATATCAAAAACTTGTTTCTTATATTGAAAAGAAGTTGCAGAGGTTGGTGGACGAGTTTGGGAGGGAATGTAAAAGAAAATTTAAAGTGAATATAGGAAAGAGTGAGGTGACGAGGATAACAAAAAAATTAGGTAACAGAAGATTGGATATTAGATTGGAGGGAGAGAGTATGGAGGAGGTGAATGTAGTAGACGTGTCAGCGGATGGGTCTATGAAAGATGAGGTGAATCATAGAATTGACGAGGGGAAAAAGGTGAGTGGTGCACTTAGGAGTCTGTGGAGACAAAGAACTTTATCCATGAAAGCAAAGAGGGGAATGTATGAGAGCATAGTTAAAGCAACACTCTTATATGGGTGCGAAACACGGGTAATGAATGTTGCAACGAGGAGAAGGTTGGAGGCGGTGGAGATGTCAATTCTGAGAGCTATGTGTAGTGTGAATAAAACGAAGAGAATTCGCAGTTTGGAAATTAGAAGGAGGTGTGGGATTACCAAAACTATTATCCAGAGGATTGAGGAGGGGTTGCTGAGGTGGTTCAGAAATGTAGAGAGGATGGAACGAAATAGAATGACTTCAAGAGTGTATAAATCTGTAGTGGAAGGAAGGTGAGGCAGGGGTCGGCCTAGGAAAGGCTGGAGGGAGGGGGTAAAGGAGGTTTTGTGTGAGAGGGGTTTGGACTTCCAGCAAGCATGCATAAGTGTGTTAGATAGGCATAAATGGCGACAAATGGTTTTTAAGACTTGATGTGCTGTTAGATTGTGAGCAAAGTAACATTTATGAAGGGATTCAGGGAAACCAGCAGGCCAGTGTCTACACTCTGAAGGAGGGATGTTAATGTTTTATAACTGTAGTGTAAGCGTGCCTCTGGCAAGACAGTGATGGAGTGACTGATGATGAAAGTTCTTCTTTTTCAGGCCACCCTGCCTTGGTGGCACACAGCCGATATGTTATTACAAAAATAATTGCGTCTATGCATTCTACTGCTTTAGAATTGAACTAATATTTGTACGAGTTTCTTTTAAAAATATCACAGTATGCATGGAAGTATGAATGGATGTTTTGAATGATGAGTAAATGTAAATTTCAAATGTACGGATGTGTGTTTTCTGGAACCTGATAATGATCATTTGAATAGCCAAGAATGTTATCTGTGGAGGCAAGGATGGGAATGTATGAGAGTATAATGGTACCAACAACCTTATATAGATGTGAAGCAAGGCTTGTCAGTGTTGCAGCGAGGAGGTGGCAATGTGCAGCATAAATATTATGCTCAGAAATCATAGTGTGGAAATTAGGAAGAGGTGTGGAGTTACTAAAAGTATTATTCAGAGGGATGAGAAGGGGTTGTTGAGGTGGTTTGAGAGGATAGAGTAAAATAGGATGACTTCAAGGGTGCATAAATCTGTAGTGGAGCAAGGAGGGGTAGGAGTCATCCTAGGAAAGGACAGAAAGAGGGGGTAAAAGAGGTTTTGTGTGCTAGGGGCTTGGACATACAGCACACGTGTGAGCGTGATAGATAGGAGTGGAGATGAATGGTTTTTGGGACTTGATGAGCTGCTGGAGTGTGAGCAGGGTAATATCTGCAAAGGGATTCAGGGAAACCGGTTAGCTGGTTCTTATCTCCAGGAGTCCTGGAGGTAATAAGTACAGTACCTGGACTTTAAAGGAACAGTTTGTGATAACTGCTGTTTAGAGTGACATCTAAACTGTCGTATCTGCATGCCACTACAAAAACAGTGATAGTGTGAATAATGGTGAAAGTGTTTCTTTCTTTTGGGTCACCCTGCCTCAGTGGGAGATGACCAGCGCATTTTAAAAAAATTAATGTATTATAAATCCCATGTACATAAGCAATAAGTGAGGTAATGATGGATTAGAGAGTAGTACTGAATGAATAATTTTGTTGAGGTACAGAGTAATGATTTTCTGAAGGATATCCACCATATTAGAAATTTTCTTGAGATAGGTATTGGATGTGAGTATTGAATTTTAGTTTGCTACTAAGGGGTATAGCTAAAAAAATTCTCATTTTATCTTCTAGTATGTGTACAGTAGGGCCCCACTTATATAGCTGGTTAGGTTCCAGACTACCCCTGGAAAGTGGATGTCATTTGTTTCCACTTATAAATGTCAGACAATAGGTTTATACTGACATATATAAAGTTAGCAAAAGAACTAGGCATTAAAAAATAAAAAGTAAAATACACACAGAGTACACTCATTACTTACCTCAAAATATTTGTAGTCTTAATGTAGGGTAAGCAGTGACTAATGTTGACTGTAAGAAGTTAGGTGTGGTAGGTATGGTAGCCAGCCAGGCCACTCAACCTCACCCCACCCACACCTAATATATATCGACATTTAAAGTGCCCTAGAGTGATAAAATGCATATAGTGTACACTCATTACTTACAGTAGACTGTCATTTAGCACGAGTTTATTTGGCACGATTTGGGTATTGCACGATTGAAGAATTGCGGCACAATTTTATGTAGCACATCGTATAATTAATTTAACACGGTTTAGTTTGTGGGAAGGAAAAATAAAATTCTCTTCTGCTCAAGCTGCCACCTAGTTGTGAAGCAGCCGGGGAGACCTCCCGCCATCCCCTACCATTCCCCAACAAAACCCCACCATCCCAGTGTTCGTAATTCATACGTGTCTAGTACAATCTTTCTCTGCTACAAGGCAGCTGTGTTTGTGAATTGTGTTAGGTTAGGTTAGGTTAGAATTAACAAAGAAACAAAGATATTAGACAAGAGATAACCTGTTGCCGTAATGAAGTGTTACTTTGTAAACAGAAAAAGAGGTAAACGTGAGTTTGACTGAATGACTTACTGAATGACTTACTAAATGACTTACTGAATGACTAACTTACTGTGTGACCTGACTGACTTACTGAATGACTTGACTGACAGTAAGTCAATCAAGTCACTCAGTAGCGCTTGAGGTTCCTAAACCTGTATTCCCTGGAACACAGGCAGGAGAGATACATGATTATATACACCTGGAAAATCCTAGAGGGACTAGTACCGAACTTGCACACGAAAATCACTCACTACGAAAGCAAAAGACTTGGCAGACGATGCACCATCCCCCCAATGAAAAGCAGGGGTGTCACTAGCACGTTAAGAGACCATACAATAAGTGTCAGGGGCCCAAGACTGCTCAACTGCCTCCCAGCATACATAAGGGGGATTACCAACAGACCCCTGGCAGTCTTCAAGCTGGCACTGGACAAGCACCTAAAGTCGGTTCCTGACCAGCCGGGCTGTGGCTCGTACGTTGGTTTGCGTGCAGCCAGCAGCAACAGCCTGGTTGATCAGGCTCTGATCCACCAGGAGGCCTGGTCACAGACCAGGCCGCGGGGGCGTTGACCCCCAGAACTCTCTCCAGGTAAACTCCAGGTAAGTCAGTCAAGTCACTCAGTAAGTCAGTCAAGTCACTTACTGAGTGACTTGACTGACTTACTGAGTGCCCTGGCTTACTGAATGACTTGGCTGACTTACTGAATGACTTGACTGACTTGACTGACTTACTGAGTGACTTGACTGACTTACTGAGTAACTTGACTTACTGAATGACTTGACTGACTTACTGAATGACCTGACTGACTTACTGAGTGACTTGACTGACTTACTGAATGACCTGACTGACTTACTGAGTGACTTGACTGACTTACTGAGTGACTTCACTGACTTACTGAATGATTTCACTTACTGAGTGACTTGACTCACTGAATGACTTGGCTGACTTACTGAGAGCCTTGACTGACTTACTGAATGACTTGGCTAACTTACTGAGTGACTTGACTTTCTGAATGACTTGACTGACTTACTGAGTGACATGACTGAGTGACTTGACTGACTTACTGAATGACTTGACTGATTTAGTGAGTGCCTTGACTGACTTAGTGAATGACTTGACTGATTTAGTGAGTGACTTGACTGACTTACTGAGTGCCTTGACTTACTGAGCCACTTGACTGACTTACTGTAGTGGGGGTTCGTAGGAGATATGATGGTTGGAGTAAAACACACTTGTTGGATGGTAACACTTATATTAGCAGAGTATGAAGGGGGAAGAGCCCAAACTGCCTGGCTCATCGCTTGCTTGGATTACAGGGAACTGAGGCTGATGCAGCCCACACATTCATCCGGGATCACATGATGTCATACAAACTAGTCACTAAGCCTAGCAAAGCAGACGTGTATGTAAAACATATGGATGGTGCTATGATACTCAGATAAGCTATACAACACATGTAGGGGTTCAGCAACTATGCTGACATTACTGGAGAGAGTACCTGGAGAGAGTTCCGGGGGTCAACTCCCCCGCGGCCCGGTCTGTGACCAGGCCTCCTGGTGGATCAGAGCCTGATCAACCAGGCTGTTACTGCTGGCTGCACGCAAACCAACATACAAGCCACAGCCCGGCTGGTCAGGAACCGACTTTAGGTGCTTGTCCAGTGCCAGCTTGAAGACTGCCATGGATCTGTTGGTAATCCCCCTTAGGTATGCTGGGAGGCAGTTGAACAGTCTCAGGCCCCTGACACTTATTGTATGGTCTCTTAACGTGCTAGTGACACCCCTGCTTTTCATTGGGGGGATGTTGCATCGTCTGCCAAGTCTTTTGCTTTCGTAGTGAGTGATTTTCATGTGCAAGTTCGGTACTAGTCCCTCTAGGATTTTCCAGGTGTATATAATCATGTATCTCTCCCGCCTGCGTTCCGTTCCAGGGAATACAGGTTCAGGAACCTCAAGCGCTCCCAGTAATTGAGGTGTTTTATCTCCGCTATGCGCGCCGTGAAGGTTCTCTGTACATTTTCTAGGTCGGCAATTTCACCTGCCTTGAAAGGTGTTGTTAGTGTGCAGCAATATTCCAGCCTAGATAGAACAAGTGACCTGAAGAGTGTCATCATGGGCTTGGCATCCCTAGTTTTGAAGGTTCTCATTATCCATCCTGTCATTTTTCTAGCAGATGCGATTGATACAATGTTATGGTCCTTGAAGGTGAGATCCTACGACATGATCACTCCCAGGTCTTTGACGTTGGTGTTTCGCTCTATTTTGTGGCCAGAATTTGTTTTGTACTCTGATGAAGATTTAATTTCCTTGTGTTTACCATATCTGAGTACAGTGGACCCTCAACCAGCGATATTAATCCGTTCCTGAGAGCTCATCGTTAGTCAGAATTATCGTTAGTCAAGTTAATTTTCCCCATAAGAAATAATGGAAATCAAATTAATCCGTGCAAGACACCCAAAAGTATTGAAAAAAATTTTTTTTACCACATGAAGTATTAATTTTAATACACACAAACTGAAGATTACATGCACAGTTACATGACACTTACCTTTATTGAAGATCTGGTGATGACTGATGGGCTGGGAGGAGGGGAGTGTTGTTAGTGTTTAGAAGGGGAATCCCCTTCCATTAGCACTTGAGGCAGCAAGTCTTTTTCTGGGGTTACTTCCCTTGTTCTTTTAATGCCATTAGGACCAGCTTCAGAGTCACTGGAGTTCTGTCGCACAACATATCTGTCCACAGAGGCCTGTACCTCTCGTTCCTTTATGACTTTCCTAAAGTGGTTCACAACAGTGTCAGTGTAATAGTCACCAGCACAGCTTGCAGTAGCTGTGTCAGGGTGATTTTCATCAGAAAAGGTTTGCACTTCAAGCCACTTTGCACACATTTCCTTTATCTTAGAAGTAGGCAACTTCTTCAATTTCTCTCTCCCCTCCTCCGAAGCAGTTTCCTCAGGTGTGCCCTCTTGCTGTTGAAGATGATCTAGCAGCTCATCAGTGGTTAGTTCTTCACTGTCCTCCACCACCAACTCTTCCACATCCTCCCCGCTAACCTCCAACCCCAAGGACTTCCCCAGTGCCACAATGGATTCCTCAACTGGCATAGGATTCTCAGGGTTAGCCTCAAACCCTTCAAAATCCCTTTTGTCTAAACATTCTGGCCACAGTTTTTTCCAAGCAGAGTTCAATGTCCTCTTAGTCACTTTCTCCCAAGCCTTACCTATAATGTTTACACAACTGAGGATGGTAAAATGATCTTTCCAAAACTCTCTTAGAGTCAGTTGAGTTTCTGAGGTCACTACAAAGCACCTTTCAAACATAGCTTTCGTGTACAGTTTCTTGAAGTTGGAAATAACCTGCTGGTCCATGGGCTGCAGGAAAGGAGTGGTATTAGGAGGCAAAAACTTCACCTTAATGAAGCTCATGTCCCTAGAAAGTCGCTCTGCCAAGTCTGAAGGATGACCAGGAGCATTGTCTAATAGCAGGAGGCACTTAAGGTCTAATTTCTTTTCAATTAGGTAATTTTTCACATTGGGGGCAAATGCATGATGTAACCAGTCATAGAAAAAGTCCCTAGTGACCCATGCCTTACTGTTTGCCCTCCACAGCACACACAAATTAGCCTTGAGGACATTGTTTTTCCTGAACACTCTGGGAGTTTCAGAGTGATACACCAATAAAGGCTTCACTTTGCAATCACCACTAGCATTGGCACACATCAACAGAGTAAGCCTGTCTTTCATAGGCTTATGTCCTGGGAGTGCCTTTTCCTCCTGAGTAATGTACGTCCTGCTTGGCATTTTCTTCCAAAACAGGCCTGTTTTGTCACAATTAAACACTTGTTCAGGTTTCAGTCCTTCACTGTCTATGTACTCCTTGAAGTCCTGCACATATTTTTCAGCCGATTTGTGGTCCGAACTGGCAGCCTCACCATGTCTTATCACACTATGAATGCCACTACGCTTCTTAAATCTCTCAAACCAACCTTTGCTGGCCTTAAATTCACTCATCACTAGTTGCTGGCATTTTTCTAATTAAATCGTCATGCAACTTCCTAGCCTTTTCACATATGATCGCTTGAGAGATGCTGTCTCCTGCTATCTGTTTCTCGTTTATCCACACCAATAAAAGTCTCTCAATATCTTCTATCACTTGCGATCTCAGTTTCGAAAACATAGTTGCACCTTTGGCAAGAACAGCTTCCTTGATTGCCGTTTTCTTGCCCACAATAGTAGCGATGGTTGATTGGGGTTTATTATACAACCTGACCAGCTCAGAGATACGCACTCCACTTTCATATTTATCAATGATCTCTTTCTTCATCTCCATAGTAATTCTCACCCTTTTTGCTGTAGGGTTGGCACTAGAAGCTTTCTTGGGGCCAATGGTGACTTATTTTGCAGGTGCAATCACTAAAAAAGCTGTGATAATACGAAATGTTCCAGTTGTATGTTTGGAAGCGACCGCGGTGGCTGGCTGGCTTGTAAACACTGGCACCAAAGGGACAAGTGAGGCGCGCTCAGGCCAAAGTGGACGTGTATGGTACAGAACGAATAGCGCTGGTCGGGTTTTTAAGTGCTAGTCGAGGCAAAATTTTTGCGTTAAAATGTATCGCTAGTCAGATTTATCGTTAATCGATGCCATCGTTGGTCGAGGGTCCACTATAATTGAAATTTCTCATCGTTGAACTTCATATTGTTTTCTGCAGCCCACTGAAGGATTTGGTTGATGTCCGCCTGGAGCCTTGCAGTGTCTGCAATGGAAGACACTGTCATGCAGATTCGGGTGTCATCTGCAAAGGAAGACACGGTGCTGTGGCTGACATCCTTGTCTATGTCGGATATGAGGATGAAGAACAAGATGGGAGCGAGTACTGTGCCTTGTGGAACAGAGCTTTTCACCGTAGCTGCCTCGGACTTTACTCTGTTGACTACTACTACTCTATGTTCTGTTAGTGAGGAAATTATAGATCCATCGACCGACTTTTCCTGTTATTCCTTTAGCACGCATTTTGTGCGCTATTACTGAGTGACTTGACTGACTTACTGAGTGACTTGATGGACTTACTGAATGACTTGGTTGACTTACTGAGTGACACGACTTACTGAATGATTTGACTAACTTACTGAGTGACTTTACTGACTTAATGAGTGACTTGACTGAATTACTGAGTGACTTGATTGACTTAATGATTTGACTGACTGACTGGATGACTTGAATGACTTACTGAATGAGTTGACTGACTTACTGAATGAGTTGACTGACTTAGTGACTTGATTGACTTACTGAGTGACTTGATGGACTTACTGAGTGACGTGACTGATTTACTGAATGCCTTGGCTGACTTACTGAGTGACTTGAGTCGACTTGCTGAATGACTTGACTGACTGAATGATTTAAAGTTAGACACTCCAGTACAACCATCAACTTCAGTACCAGAACCTCTACCATCCACCTCAGCCCAGTAGGACCACAGCATAACTCTCCACTCTCTTCACAATCATCCACAAACACCAGCACCCACAATTTAAGGTAAGAAATACTATTATTTCTGTTACATTTTAGTCTTAAGCTGTAAAAACAACTTAATACATCACAACAATGAACTACAACTACATATTCACTTTTATTTTTGTAAGATGTGGAGGCATAAAAAAAAGTTGTTTGGCTTTTTGGGGGATCCCAGGAACGTAACCTTATTTTTCCATTAAGTTCTTCAGTTCATCTAACACGATTTTACCAAACAGGGCATTTTCAGGAACGTAACTACTGTGCTAATTGGTGGTCTGCTGTACCTCGAAATATTTGTAGTCTTAATGTAGGGTGAGAAGTGAGTAGTGTTTACTGTAAGAAATTAGGTGTGGTAGATATGGTAGCCAGCCAGGCCACCCCACCTCACCCCACCCACACGTAATTTGCTACGACATTTAAAGCGCCCTAGAACAATAAACAGAGATTGATGAAAACAGAGTTCACTGTAAAATCAAAATTCAAAAACAGAAGGAATGTGGAACCTGATCTATGCTTAAAACTGTCTGCCATTGAATCTGAAATTCAGAACATAGCATCAGCAAGACAGCCTTAACCATCTCATTAAAAAAGTAAGTTTTTTCAATACTGTCATTTATTTAATTGAATAGTCAGTTACACATCTTTCAACTGAGAGATAAAACTGGGAAAACGAGTTTGTTGTTAGTTAATAAAATAAGCTTGTTAAGTAGACAGACCTTTCAAAAACCTGAGGTTCATGGGAAAATTAATTTAAATAAAAGGGATCCTTGGTAGTGAAAAGGTTGGGAACCACTGGTATAGTGCTTTAGGGTACATTTTTACTGTTTTTAAACATTCAGATATAACAGCATCCCCTATTAGTCCACTACATTCAGATATAACAGAATCCCCTATTAGTCCATTATATTCTGAGCAATGTCTTGTTTTGGTGGTTTGATTTGTGTTCTCTTCCCAAGTCCATGATGTGACAATATAGGTTACAATGGACTATGCATGCAATGTTACCGTAATCCATCCTGCAGGCAGATTTGTTACTGACACATAGGTTGAAGGTCTTGGCCAGTCTCCCAACATATAATTTCACACTTCTGCCAATGGTATGCTGTACACTACTGGTATACAAGCAATTCCAGGTTTAGGGTTTCTAGTAATTTTGATATTTTGGTGGTTAAGAGTGCCACACTCAAGTTAGTCTTTCAGAAAAACAGAGTTATAGTAATGGCAGTTATGCCTTGTGTATAGGGCCAGTCATCTGACAATGCTGATATCCACTGTGGGTGTCAGTGTATGAGGAAAGCTTTATGTTTGAACGAGTGAACAATATAAAGAGGAAATTCGATAGCAGAATAAGTGTCCTTTACATATTCCTGTTCTTCTGAAAGATATTCATCATTATAAAGTGTGAGTGCTCATAAGAAGAATCCTATGATAATGTCCTGCTTGGGTCCGAGGTCATGATGGGAGAAGTAATATATTTGGTCATCTTTACTATTGGGTTTCTATACACTTAAACATTATGATGACGTAATATAAAATATATACCACCCTGAGCTCAAAACCAAGAGAAGTATAATAACAGGATTTTTTTCTAAGCATTCAGAATGTGTAATGACAAATCTCATTCAGAAGAACAGATGTAAATTGAGAATACTTTTGTTACTTAAAATTGTTTGCTCTTGAAAACAAAAAGCCTTCCTTATACACAGCACATCCAAAGAGGATACTAACACAAATAGATGACTGGTTCTCCTCAAAGAGTAGATTACCATCACCATCACTCCATTTCCCCATTCCTCACATTATTCATCATTTATAATATAAAAATAATAAACCTTGTCTTGTCACCTTGGCTTTGTTCTTTACTCTCACCAAAACTCGACCTCACATACTTCGCCACTGCCTGCTTTACCTTAAACCTTTGCCCTGTTTTTCTCTGAGCCTGACCCCAGGGTGCTTGTATCCCTAACAAGGTGGTGTGTATGCTTTTTTTCTTGTATACCTGATAAAGCTCGACACTGGGTCAAATGTAGAAATAAAAAACTTCCCAATTATCAGTGTTATTAATTCCACTTGTTGCCTTGTGCCAGTGTTTACCTACTTGTATATATGAAGATATAGAGAAGAAATACGTAGTAACAGGGACAGAAAGTCCTTGACTTATAACAGTGCTTTAAAGTATTTAACAATCCTTAAAGATGTGACACAAACAGTTGGCTAACACATTAGTAGCTAATTACTGATGTGAACATGGGCAATAGGTGCAATAAGACTTACCCATAAGTCTTGCCCTGATAAGGATTTAAAGCCAGAGCCATTCAGTGGAGAACTCAAGAGTGAAAAAGATCCAACTGGAAAGAGGAACTTTATTGAGATGTTTTGACTCTGGATAATCATCTTCAGTCACTAACTGAAGAAATATGTCCACAGGTGAAACACCTCAATAAAGTTTCCCTCTGTAATTCTCTCTTTTTCACCACTTGTTGGCTTTGTACCATTTGTCTCCAGCTCACATACAATACTACACTTAAATAATAAAGCAACAAATTTAGGTAAGATATAAATACTGGTTTCATACAGACCTCCTTGATCACAGCAATCATCTCATGTTCTGTTCTCGGTGCTCCTCCAACTAATTCTCTCGTACAAGTTTCCAGAGTTGCACTGTGACCTACGAGTAACACTGTGCCACCTGGAAAAAATATGGTGCAAGGTTTTATTTCCAAATAAATACACCTTGTAGTTGACATTAATAAGCTGAGAAAGCCTAGGAAATGAATGAATTTGACAGTTAAAAATAGAAGAGGAGAGAGTTATTAGATAGGGAGTCGGAGGTATCGGGAAAATGGAGGGAATACTTTGAGGAACTGTTAAATGTTGATGAAGAGAGGGAAACTATTACTTTATTCATTGATCATGATGTATATCATCTTTTAGGAGCAAGGAAGAGCCAGATGTGAGTGTGGGGGAGATGCTTGAGGCTGTGGGTAGAATAAAAGGGGGTAAAGTAGTTGGAATTTATGTTATCGTAGAAATTTTAAAAGTAGGTGCGGATATAGTTCTGGAGTGGATGGTGCTTTTATTTAATAAATGTATGAAAGAGGCGAAGGTACCAAGGAATTGGCAGTTTGTGCATAGTTCCTTTGTATAAAGGCAAAGAGGACAAGAGTGTAAAAATTATAGGGAAATAAGCCTGTTAAATTTACCTGGTAAGGTGTATGGTAGAGCTATTATTGAAAGAATTAAGGGTAAGACAGAGAGCAGGATCACAGATGAACAAGAAGGCTTTAGGAATGGTAGGAGATGTAGGAGATGAAAGTACACCACAAAGTCAGCGTTTTAATCCAAAAAAATGGTTGGAGTTTTTTTCTCATTATGCACTGCGTACTGCAGGATTTTTTTTATACAGTGCACACTGACCACATAGACCCATTCTCTTACATGTGGGCCTATCAGCATTCTCCTGCTTGATTTGAGGCCACTAGAATTTTTGAGTATACAGTGGACCCCCGGTTAACGAACTTTTTTCATTCCAGAAGTATGTTCAGGTGCCAGTACTGACCGAATTTTTTCCCATAAGGAATATTGTGAAGTAGATTAGTCCATTTCAGACCCCCAAACATACACGTACAAACGCACTTACATAAATACACTTACATAATTGGTCGCATTTGGAGGTGATCGTTATGCGGGGGTCCACTGTATATACGTCAAACACGGTGGCTCGTAAGACGTATATATACGACCAAAACAGTCAAAGGGTTAAGGGTTCATATGCATTCATGAATGCGCTGACATTTATAAAAAATTTACAATGATGCAGTAGCCTGTATAACAGTAAATCTATTTTTTATGTGAATAAAAATTCAAAACAGAAAACAAGTGTAATATAGGAGAAGCCTGGGGATGGCACTAATGAATAGACAAAATGTCATTACAGTGCCAGGAGTGTCTTCAATGTTTATTCTGGACCCTACTATTAAATTGAAAAATTTTAAATTTTGTGTGAATTGGCCAAATTAACAATTTCTGATCACTTTATTGGGTAGCTGAAATAGTGAAATGGGTAGTTTCTTGTGCTCAATTGACTGAATTCACAAACACTATGAACAGCTGCTTACTTCTACCACAATAACAAGACCTACAAGAATCACTGACACAGATGCCTCATTACTAGACCATATCTGGACAAACACTATATCCCCATTAAAAGCAGGCATAATCACAGATAACACCACTGACCACTATGCCATCTTTCTCATAACCAACTTCTGTAAACTGCCTGAGGACACAACCAAGATCACATTCTGACTACACAACGAGTCATCTGTTAATAAAATTATTTAAGCATTTAGTGACATTGACAATACGAGCTAGCAGACAACTTCGATATTGATGAATGTGTTAATATTTTTTTACAAAAAACCCAAAACCTCTATAACATGCATTGCCCAATAAAAACTAAGCAGATCACAACAAAGAGACTAAACAGCCCCTGCTTACAAACATCATCTTCAAATCTATTGATAAAAAACATCTATATGAAAAACAGTACAGAATGGGTCTAATAACAAAGGATCTCACAAAACGTTACTCATCAATGTTAATCAATCTAATAAGGAGGTCAAAAAACATTGTATTATGAAGACAGATTTCATGACATAAAAGGTGATACGAAAAATACCTGGAAAACCTTATCTGAAATTCTAGGAACAAAAAAGCTGTCACAAAACAGATTGATTAACTTAACTAAACCAGATGAACCTCTCCTACAGCCGACTGATACTGCCAACAAACTTAATGTCTCTTTCTCTACCATAGGAACAAAACTAGCAGGTAAAATACCAAGCTCAAACATTCAACCAAAAGACTACCTCACTGGCAACTACCCTAATACTCTATTTTTAGCCCCAACAAACCCAACTGAAATCTCACTTATCATCAAAACACTAAAGAACAAGACAGGGGACCTAAATAACTTACCACCACTCATGTATAAAAAAGCCTCTCATGTGTTGTCACTAATTATTGCAACTCTTTTTAACAAATCCATTGAATCTTACACCTTCCCATCCATACTCAAGACAGCAAGAGTCACCCCGATCCTCAAAGGAGGTGATCCAACTGAATTGAACAATTATATATCAAACCTGCCCCTACTATCTAAAATTTTCAAAAAATTAATACACAAACTAGTCTACTCCTGACAAGGGTTGAGTATGTTGTGGGATACTTCGTATCCCACAACATACACAACCCTTGTCAGTTTGGGTTCAGACCGAAAAAAAGTACTAATAATGCTATTATACATATGCTTGAACTAATACTCTGCACTCGAGAAAAATGAATTTCCCCTGGGACTGTTTATAGACTTACAAAAAGCTTTTGATACAGTTGACCCTGACCTTTTGCACCAAAAATTTGAACATTACGGGGTCAGAGGACACTCGATTATCTAAAATCATATCTTAACAACAGAAACCAGTATGTATACACAAATGGAGCCTGTTCCACTACACAACCTATTCTTGTTGGAGTCCCACAGGGGAGCATTCTTGGCCCACTTCTCTTTCTCATATACATTAATGACCTACCAAATGCATCTAATCTCCTTATACCCATTTTATTTGCAGATGACAACTTATGTCTTTTCTCACCCAAACCCAACCATACTAACAGCACAGTAAATGCTGAATTGCTAAAAATATCTACTTGGATGATTACCAACAAACTTACTCTCAACATTGACAAAACCTACTTCATGCTTTTTGGAAACAGAGCTTCAAATGTACAGCTAAACATATTGATAAATGGTTCACCTATCTTGAGACAGACAGAGGGCAAATTTCTAGGTCTCCACCTTGACTGCAGCCTCAAATTTCAGACATACATACAGCAAATTTCCAAGAAAGTCTCCAAAACAGTAGGCATCCTTTCAAAGATATGGTACTATGTACCCCAATCAGCTCTTCTAGCTTTATACCACACTCTCATTTACCCTTACCTAACCTATGGTATTTGTGCATGGGGCTCAACAACAGCAAATCACCTTAAGCCTTTAATAACCCAGCAAAAAGCTGCAGTGAGATTGATTACTAACTCCTGCATTAGATAACACACTCCACCACTTTTGAAGAGTCTTAACTTACTAAATATACAAAACATCCAGACTTATTATTGTTCCTACTACATACACAGAACACTATGCTCTAATGTAAACCCTCCTCTCAAACTCCTCCTTGATAACTATAACAGAACACAAACATAATACGAGACACAGATCACTCTTCAATATTCCCCGTGCTCATCTCTCCCTATGCAAAAATGCTATGCACGTAAAAGGCCCAAAGATCTGGAATTCGTTGCCAGAACAAACTAAAGGACCCCTGTCTGGAAATCAGTTTAAGGCCCAAATAAGAAATCACCTCATTGCCCAAAATTAACCAGACAAACCGTACCTAACCACTACCAGTTTCTCAAAAGCTACTCATATTGTGCTGATCAATGCTCAACCACTTACTACTTTGAAATTAGGATGTCTGTTCTTTTCACTGTTTTAAACAGAAGTAGATTATAATACAATACATCATAATGTAAATTGTTCCATTGTAATACCAAATTTCATTGTTTTAAATAGTACTGAACTGTAATACATCACACTGTAAATTGTTTAAAATTATTACATTGTAATACTGGTCCTCCATCACAAATCCGGCATCATTGGGACCTGTAGTGTGCCGGATTACTGAGTTTGCTGGATTACAGAGTGGTTAGGTTAGAATACATTTAATAAAATTAACCAACTTGACTTACACAAAGTTCACTGAACATCGGTAAAAATCGAACATTTCCGCTACTTTCAGCTCAATTTCAAGGTACTTTTCATCATGAAAGCAATCAAAATCATATCTAATTCTGCAATATATCTTCCATTCTATCAAATGAGACCAAAACAACGAGAATACAACCATAAAAACCATATGAAAATATACTACAAAGTGGCAGCTAATGGCTGAGAAGTGAACTCCCTTATTTATCGTTCGTCTTTTTTATTTTTGGTGTACGTTAAGAAGCATCTTTCCATCATACATTGCCCAAGTTTCAAGGAGATAGCCCAACAGACAACTGAGAAAAAACAATATTTACCAAAAATTATGGCAAGCCCAAGCCAGGTACTGGAAATAAGTCACTTTGTCGGACTTTTTTGGGTTATCCTAGGTTCTCTATACATACGCTGCTGTGTATGATAATCTATGTAACTGTATTTGTGTATAGTACCTGAATAAACTTACTTATTTCTGAGCTCATGGCAAACGACAGTGGCTTCAAAGCCACCTTATCTTTAATAGACAATGTACTGTGTAGGTGCTTTACACAACAAAAAGCATTTCTTTTATTCATTGAAACCATGGCTAGGGCTAAAAGTAAGCAGGTTATAACAATAAATGGAGAAAAAGAAATTAGAATGAGTTATACAGCAAGTAGCACCACCAAACAGTACCAGCAGGTTGGTGTGGTGACCCTGGAAATTTGAAATTATGCTAGCTGAAATTAGTGCCGAATAACTGAAGGAACCGAATAACTGATTGCTGGATTTGTGATGGCGGACCCGTACTGTAATCTTTATTAACTAGTAATTAAATAGTGTAAAAAAGTCTCTACTAGACTTATCAAAACCATGTAGCATCACCTGATATAATATTAAATTTTCCTGTACTCACTCTAACTCATCTAATGACCATATGAACTATGTATTATTGCCTTACTATTCTTAAGTTAATCTTTAAGTTTGCCCTAAATGCTCAGCATACAGAGGGGTTTTGGCATGTACACCCAACTATTATATTCCTTTGTACAACCATGTAATTTGTCAAAAAAAAAAAAAATCTAATCTAATCTAATGGAAGGCATACTAAGCATAGCAGCTAAGAGTCTGGTTGGCTGGAACAATGGAATTGACCCAAAATAGGACTCAAAGTGGGCAAAATTACCGGTGCACAAAAAAAATATCTGCAAGTTTTAATTCTGCAAGTTTTCTATCAAAGTTCATACTTTTGGTGTAATTACCTTCAGAAAAAGATCGCCCTACCAATTTATAATTTGAGGGGGGGGGGAATTTTTGGACCCTGAAAATAAGTTTCAGATTAAAGGTCTGGACCCTCAAAAAGTTAGCATATTTATAAATGGGGTTGTAAGAAAAGTGTATGCAGGAGTGTTCGGGAAAGGTTGGGATTGGAAGATAAAAAATCTAACACAAAGTTGGAGTTTGTCACAATTGATTTTTGCTGATGAAACTGTGGTTTTGGGAGATACTGAAGAAAAGTTGCAGAAGTTAGTGGAAAAATCTGGGAGGCTATGTGAAAGAAGGAAAATAAAAAGTGAACATAGGAAAGAGCAGGATGATGAGGATAACAAAAAATTTAGGTAATGAAAGATTTGATATCAGATTAGAAGGAGGAAGTGAATGTGTTCTGATATTTGGGAGTGAATGCATCAGCAGATGGGTCTAGGAAAGATGAGGTGAACCATAGAATTGATGAGGGGAAAAACAAGTGGAACATAAAGGCATCTATGGGGACAAAGAATATCATTCATGGAGGCAAAAATGGGGAATGTATCAGGGAACAGCAGTACCAACACTCTTACATAGGTGTGAAGCATGGGTGGTGAATGTTGCAGCGAGGAGGCTGAGGGCAGTGGACATCTGTCATGTCTGTGGGCACAGTGCAGGGTGAATGTTATCTAAAGAATTTTGTAGTTTGGGGATTAGGAGGTGCAGAATTACAGAGGGCTGAAGTTTGGATATTTAGAAAGGATGGAGCAAAACAGGATAACTTGGAAGGTGTAAAAATCAGTAGTGTAGGGAAAGGGGGGAGGGAGCAGGTGTCACCCTAAGAAAGGTTGGAACGAGAGGTTAAAGGTTGTTTAGAATGCGAGGGGCTTGTGTAAGCATGTTAAATAGGAGTGAGTGCATGCAAGTAGTTTTTCATAACTTGATGTTATATTGGAGTGAGAGCAAGATAACATTCATAAAGGGGTTCAGGGGAACTAGTTAGCCGGACTAGAGTCCTGGAGGTGCGAGAAAGAGTGCCTGCACTCTGAAGGAGAAATGGGGATAATTGCTGTTTGGAAGGGAATCTGAACTGTGGTACAGCCTCTCCTCGCTTAACGACAGAGTTCCGTTCCTAAGAGTAGGTCGGTGAGTGAATTGGTCGGTAAATGAGAAGCATACTGTACTGGTAGTGGGTTTGTGTCAAACATCTTTTGATATTTTTTTAATGTCACATTTGCAACATTCAAAACATTTTTTGTATATTTTTAAATGTTTATACAGTAGTGTACTGTACACTGTAATAAACAGAATCAAGGAAATCAGCTCTAATAGACATTACTTAGGACTGCATACTGGTGAAAATGTTTCTTCTTTTTAGGGTCACCCTACCTCAGTGGGTGGTGGTTGGCATGTTAAAAAAAATTATATATTATCGTTAAAACAATGATACCTTGTAATTGTGTTCTTTTGATAACCTTCTGTGTAACATTGGCATTTCTGTGATAGAAGTCATTGCAACTCTCATTGGTATTCAATTCCTTTTCCTGAGTTATTTGATCATAATTATGATTGATATTGAAGCCTGCATCTGTTAGTTCTTCCAGAGTCATCCATGTAGGCATTTCATCTTTGTAATATAGAAGAAACTCAAAGAGCCCAGGTTCAATGTTGATTGGCATAACTTCAGCAATACCCATACCTGAAAAAAAAACTATATATATATATATATATATATGCAATAAGATCACAGTAAACAGGTGATTTCAGAATATGCAAAACAACCACTCTGAAAGAATACAGACATTCCAATTGCTTTCGTGACTACTCACATTATCAAGGAACTATAGTTCCTTGATAATGTGAGTAGTCACGAAAGCGCTTTGAATTTCTCTATTCTTTCAGAGTGGTTTTTTTTTTTTTTTGTGTGTGTGTGTGTGTGTGTGTGTGTGTGTGTGTGTGTGTGTGTGTGTGTGTGTGTGTGTGTGTGTGTGTGTGTGTGTACTCACCTATTTGTGGTTGCAGGGGTCGAGTCACAGCTCCTGGCCCCGCCTCTTCGCTGATTGCTACTAGGTCCTCTCTCTCCCTGCCCCATGAGCTCTATCATACCTCGCCTTAAAACTATGTATGGTTCCTGCCTCCACCACATCACTTTCTAGGCTATTCCATGGCCTGACTACTCTATGACTGAAGAAACACTTCCTAACATCCCTTTGATTCATCTGAGTCTTCAACTTCCAATTGTGACCTCTTGTGTCTGTGTCCCATCTCTGGAACATCCCGTCTTTGTCCACCTCGTCTATTCCGCGCAGTATTTTATATGTCGTTATCATGTCTCCCCTGACCCTCCTGGCCTCCAGTGTCGTCAGGCCGATTTCCCTCAACCTTTCTTCATAGGACAATCCCCGTAGCTCTGGGACTAGTCTTGTTGCAAACCTTTGCACTTTCTCTAATTTCTTGACGTGCTTGACTAGGTGTGGATTCCAAACTGGTGCTGCATACTCCAGTATGGGCCTGACGTAGATGGTGTACAGAGTCTTAAACGAATCCTTACTGAGGTATCGGAACGCTATCCGTAGGTTTGCCAGGCGCCCGTATGCTGCAGCAGTTATCTGATTGATGTGCGCCTCAGGAGATATGCTCGGTGTTATACTCACCCACAGATCTTTTTCCTTTAGTGAGGTTTGCAGTCTTTGGCCATCTAAACTATATTGTGTCTGCGGTCTTCTTTGCCCTTCCCCAATCTTCATGACTTTGCATTTGGCAGGGTTAAATTCAAGGAGCCAGTTGCTGGACCAGGCTTGAAGCCTGTCCAGATCTCTTTGTAGTCCTGCCTGATCCTCGTCCGATTCGATTCTTCTCATTAACTTCACATCGTCTGCAAACAAGGACACTTCTGAGTCTATCCCTTCCATTATGTCGTTCACGTATACCAAGAACAGCACAGGTCCTAGGACTGACCCCTGTGGAACCCCGCTTGTCACAGGCGCCCACTCTGACACCTCGTCGCGTACCATGACTCGTTGTTTCCTCCCTGTCAGATATTCTCTGATCCATTGCAGTGCCTTTCCTGTTATGTGTGCCTGGTCCTCTAGCTTTTGCAGTAACCTCTTGTGAGGAACTGTGTCGAAAGCCTTCTTGCAGTCCAAAAATACGCAGTCGATCCACCCCTCTCTCTCTTGTCTTACTTCTGTCACCTTGTCATAAAACTCTAGTAGGTTTGTGACACAGGATTTTCCTTCCCTGAAACCGTGCTGGTTGTCAATTATACACTTGTTTCTTTCCCGGTGCCCCACCACTCTCCTCCTGATGATCTTCTCCATGACCTTGCATACTATACACGTTAGAGATACAGGTCTGTAGTTTAGTGCCTCATGTCTGTCTCCCTTTTTAAAAATTGGGACTACATTTGCCATTTTTCATACCTCAGGGAGTTGCCCAGTTTCAAATGATGTGTTGAAGATCTTTGTTAATGGCTCACACAATATCTCTGCTCCCTCTTTAAGGACCCATGGAGAGATGTTGTCTGGTCCCACCGCCTTTGAGGTGTCAAGTTCGCATAGCAGCTTCTTCACCTCCTCCTTGGTTATATGTACCTCATCCAGCACTTGCTGGTGTGCCCCCCTGTTCTGATTTCTTGGAGTCCTACTGGTTTCCACTGTAAATACCTCTTTAAATCTTGTGTTGAGCTCCTGACATACCTCTCGGTCGTTTCTTGTGAATTCCCCATCACCCTTCCTCAGTCTGATTACCTGGTCCTTGACAGTTGTTTTCCTCCTGATGTGGCTGTACAACAGCTTCGGGTCAGTCTTTACTTTTGATGCTATGTCATTTTCATATTGTCTCTGAGCCTCCCTTCTTATCTGTGCATATTCGTTTCTGGCTCTTCGGCTGATTTCTTTATTTTCCTGAGTTCTCTGTCTTCTGTACCTTTTCCATTCTCTAGTACACCTAGTTTTTGCCTCCCTACACCTTTGGGTGAACCAAGGACTTGTTCTGTTCTTCCCATTATTTCTGTTTCCCTTGGGAACAAACCTCTCCTCTGCCTCCTTGTGTATGTGTGTGTGTGTGTGTGTGTGTGTGTGTGTGTGTGTGTGTGTGTGTGTGTGTGTGTGTGTGTGTGTGTGTGTGTGTGTGTGTGTGTGTGTGTGTATGTATATATATATATGTATGTATATATATATATGTATGTATATATATATATGTATGTATATATATATATATATACAGTGGACCCCCGGTTAACGATTTTAATCCGTGCAAGAGGGCTCATCGTTATGCGAAATAATCGTTATGCGAATGAATTTTCCCCATAAGAAATAATGGAAATCAAATTAATCCGTGCAAGACGCCCAAAAGTATGAAAAAAAATTTTTTTTACCACATGAAATGTTAATTTTAATACACACAAACTGAAAAAGGCATGCACAATTAAATGACACTTACTTTTATTGAAGATCTGGTGATGATTGATGGGATGGGAGGAGGGGAGAGCATTATCTTCTTACTGTTTAGAAGGGGAATCCCCTTCCATTACGACTTGAGGTAGCAAGTCCTTTTCCGGGGTTACTTCCCTTCTTCTTTTAATGCCACTAGGACCAGCTTGAGAGTCACTGGACCTCTGTCGCACAACAAATCTGTCCATAGAGCTCTGTACCTCCCGTTCCTTTACGATTTGTCTAAAATGGGCCACAACATTGTCATTGAAATAGTCACCAGCACGGCTTGCAACAGCTGTGTCAGGGTGATTTTCATCTATAAAGGTTTGCAGTTCAACCCACTGTGCACACATTTCCTTAATCTTTGAAGTAGGCACAATGGATTCCACAACTGGCATAGGCTTCTCAGGGTTAGCCCCAAACCCTTCAAAATCTTTCTTAATTTCCATACTAATTCTCACCCTTTTTACCACAGGGTTGGCACTAGAAGCTTTCTTGGGGCCCATGGTCACTTATTTTCCAGAAACAGCACCGAAAATACTGTAATAATACGAAATATTCCGAGTGTATGCTTGGATGTTACCGCGGAGGCTGGCTGGTAAACAATGGGACGGAGCGGCACATGTGAGGCTGGCTGAGGGCACATTGGACGCGTCTCGGACGAAAATCGGTATGCGGGTTTTTAATCGGTATGCGGGGAAAAAATTTTGCGATAAAAGTAATCGTTATGCGGAAAAATCGCTATGCGATGCCATCGTTATGCGGGGGTCCACTGTATATATATATATATAGGTAGTAGGTTGGTAGACAGCAACCACCCAGGGAGGTACTACCGTCCTGCCAAGTGAGTGTAAAGCAAAAGCCTGTAATTGTTTTACATGATGGTAGGATTGCTGGTGTCTTTTGTCTGTATCATAAATATGCAAGATTACAGGTACGTCTTGCTACTTCTACTTACACTTAGGTCACACTACACATACATGTACATGTTTATTTATGCACACTCATCTGAGTTTTCTTTGATTTTATCTTAATAGTTCTTGGTCTTATTACTTTTCCTTTTATATCCATGGGGAAGTGGAATAAGAATCTTTCCTCCGTAAGCCATGCGTGTTGTAAAAGTCAACTAAAATGCCGGGAACAATGGGCTAGTAACCCCTTTTCCTGTAAAGATTACTAAAAAGAATAAGAAGAAGAAAATTGTCAAAGTGGGAAGTCTGAATGTGCGTGGATGTTGTGCAAATGATAAGAAAGAGATGATTGTGGATGTTATGAATGAGAAGAAACTGGATGTCCTGGCTTTAAGTGAAACAAAGCTGAAGGGGGTGGGAGAGTTTAAATGGAGAGGAATAAATGGGATTAGGTCAGGGGTTTCAAATAGAGTTAGAGCTAAAGAAGGAGTAGCAATAATGTTGAAGGATAAGCTATGGCAGGAAAAGAGGGACTACAAATGTATAAATTCAAGGATTATGTGGAGTAAAATAAAGATTGGATGTGAAAAGTGGGTTATAGTAAGCGTGTATGCACCTGGAGAAGAGAGAAGTGTAGAGGAGAGAGAGAGATTCTGGGAAATGTTGAGTGAATGCGTGGGGAGTTTTGAATCAAGTGTGAGAGTAATGGTGGTTGGGGATTTCAATGCTAAAGTGGGTAAAAATGTTATGGAGGGAGTAGTAGGTAAATTTGGGGTGCCAGGGGTAAATGTAAATGGGGAGCCTTTAATTGAGCTATGTGTAGAAAGAAATTTGGTAATAAGTAACACATATTTTATGAAAAAGAGGATAAATAAATATACAAGGTATGATGTAGCACGTAATGAAAGTAGTTTGTTAGATTATGTATTGGTGGATAAAAGGTTGATGGGTAGGCTCCAGGATGTACATGTTTATAGAGGGGCAACTGATATATCGGATCATTATTTAGTTGTAGCTACAGTTAGAGTAAGAGGTAGATGGGAAAAGAGGAAGGTGGCAACAAAAAGTAAGAGGGAGGTGAAAGTGTATAAACTAAGGGAGGAGGAAGTTCGGGCGAGATATAAGCGACTATTGGCAGAAAGGTGGGCTAGTGCAAAGATGAGTAGTGGGGGGGTTGAAGAGGGTTGGAATAGTTTTAAAAATGCAGTATTGGAATGTGGGGCAGAAGTTTGTGGTTATAGGAGGGTGGTGGCAGGAGGAAAGAGGAGTGATTGGTGGAATGATGAAGTAAAGGGTGTGATAAAAGAGAAAAAGGTAGCTTACGAGAGGTTTTTACAAAGCAGAAGTGTTATAAGAAGAGCAGAGTATATGGAGAGTAAAAGAAAGGTGAAGAGAGTGGTGAGAGAGTGCAAAAGGAGAGCAGATGAAAGAGTGGGAGAGACATTGTCAAGAAATTTTAATGAAAATAAGAAAAAATTTTGGAGTGAGTTAAACAAGTTAAGAAAGCCTAGGGAAAGTATGGATTTGTCAGTTAAAAACAGAGTAGGGGAGTTAGTAGATGGGGAGAGGGAGGTATTAGGTAGATGGCAAGAATATTTTGAGGAACTTTTAAATGTTAAGGAAGAAAGGGAGGCAGTAATTTCATGCACTGGCCAGGGAGGTATACCATCTTTTAGGAGTGAAGAAGAGCAGAATGTAAGTGTGGTGGAGGTACGTGAGGCATTACGTAGAATGAAAGGGGGTAAAGCAGCTGGAACTGATGGGATCATGACAGAAATGTTAAAACCAGGGGGGGATATAGTGTTGGAGTGGTTGGTACTTTTGTTTAATAAATGTATGAAAGAGGGGAAGGTACCTAGGAATTGGCAGAGAGCATGTATAGTCCCTTTATATAAAGGGAAAGGGGACAAAAGAGATTGTAAAAATTATAGAGGAATAAGTTTACTGAGTATACCAGGAAAAGTATACGGTAGAGTTATAATTGAAAGAATTAGAGGTAACACAGAATGTAGAATTGCGGATGAGCAAAGAGGCTTCAGAGTGGGTAGGGGATGTGTAGATCAAGTGTTTACAGTGAAGCATATATGTGAACAGTATTTAGATAAAGGTAGGGAAGTTTTTATTGCATTTATGGATTTAGAAAAGGCATATGATAGAGTGGATAGAGGAGCAATGTGGCAGATGTTGCAAGTTTATGGAATAGGTGGTAAGTTACTAAATGCTGTAAAGAGCTTTTATGAGGATAGTGAGGCCCAGGTTAGGGTGTGTAGAAGAGAGGGAGAATACTTCCCGGTAAAAGTAGGTCTTAGACAGGGATGTGTAATGTCACCATGGTTGTGTAATATATTTATAGATGGGGTTGTAAAAGAAGTAAATGCTAGGGTGTTCGGGAGAGGGGTGGGATTAAATTATGGGGAATCAAATTCAAAATGGGAATTGACACAGTTACTTTTTGCAGATGATACTGTGCTTATGGGAGATTCTAAAGAAAAATTGCAAAGGTTAGTGGATGAGTTTGAGAATGTGTGTAAAGGTAGAAAGTTAAAAGTGAACATAGAAAAGAGTAAGGTGATGAGGGTATCAAATGATTTAGATAAAGAAAAATTGGATATCAAATTGGGGAGGAGGAGTATGGAAGAAGTGAATGTTTTCAGATACTTGGGAGTTGACTTGTCGGCGGATGGATTTATGAAGGATGAGGTTAATCATAGAATTGATGAGGGAAAAAAGGTGAGTGGTGCGTTGAGGTATATGTGGAGTCAAAAAACGTTATCTATGGAGGCAAAGAAGGGAATGTATGAAAGTATAGTAGTACCAACACTCTTATATGGATGTGAAGCTTGGGTGGTAAATGCAGCAGCGAGGAGACGGTTGGAGGCAGTGGAGATGTCCTGTTTAAGGGCAATGTGTGGTGTAAATATTATGCAGAAAATTCGGAGTGTGGAAATTAGGAGAAGGTGTGGAGTTAATAAAAACATTAGTCAGAGGGCAGAAGAGGGGTTGTTGAGGTGGTTTGGTCATTTAGAGAGAATGGATCAAAGTAGAATGACATGGAAAGCATATAAATCTATAGGGGAAGGAAAGAGGGGTAGGGGTCGTCCTCGAAAGGGTTGGAAAGAGGGGGTAAAGGAGGTTTTGTGGGTGAGGGGCTTGGACTTCCAGCGGGCGTGCGTGGGCGTGTTAGATAGGAGTGAATGGAGACGAATGATACTTGGGACCTGACGATCTGTTGGAGTGTGAGCAGGGTAATATTTAGTGAAGGGATTCAGGGAAACCGGTTATTTTCATATAGTCGGACTTGAGTCCTGGAAATGGGAAGTACAATGCCTGCACTTTAAAGGAGGGGTTTTGGGATATTGGCAGTTTGGAGGGATATGTTGTGTATCTTTATACGTATATGCTTCTAAACTGTTGTATTCTGAGCACCTCTGCAAAAGCAGTGATAATGTGTGAGTGTGGTGAAAGTGTTGAATGATGATGAAAGTATTTTCTTTTTGGGGATTTTCTTTCTTTTTTTTTGGGTCACCCTGCCTCGGTGGGAGACGGCCGACTTGTTGAAAAAAAAAAAAAAAAAAAATATATATATATATATATATATATATATATATATATATATATATATATATATATATATATATATATATATATATTATATATATATATATATATTTCAACAAGTCGGCCGTCTCCCACCGAGGCAGGGTGACCCAAAAAAAGAAAGAAAATCCCCAAAAAGAAAATACTTTCATCATCATTCAACACTTTCACCACACTCGCACATTATCACTGTTTTTGCAGAGGTGCTCAGAATACAACAGTCTAGAAGCATACACAAATAAAGATACACAACATATCCCTCCAAACTGCCAATATCCCAAACCCCTCCTTTAAAGTGCAGGCATTGTACTTCCCATTTCCAGGACTCAAGTCCGACTATATGAAAATAACCGGTTTCCCTGAATCCCTTCACTAAATATTACCCTGTTCACACTCCAACAGATCGTCAGGTCCCAAGTACCATTCGTCTCCATTCACTCCTATCTAACACGCTCACACACGCTTGCTGGAAGTCCAAGCCCCTTGCCCACAAAACCTCCTTTACCCCCACTCTCCAACCCTTTCGAGGACGACCCCTACCCCGCCTTCCTTCCCCTATAGATTTATATGCTTTCCATGTCATTCTACTTTGATCCATTCTCTCTAAATGACCAAACCACCTCAACAACCCCTCTTCTGCCCTCTGACTAATACTTTTATTAACTCCACACCTTCTCCTAATTTCCACACTCCGAATTTTCTGCATAATATTTACACCACACATTGCCCTTAAACAGGACATCTCCACTGCCTCCAACCGTCTCCTCGCTGCTGCATTTACCACCCAAGCTTCACACCCATATAAGAGTGTTGGTACTACTATACTTTCATACATTCCCTTCTTTGCCTCCATAGATAACGTTTTTTGACTCCACATATACCTCAACGCACCACTCACCTTTTTTCCCTCATCAATTCTATGATTAACCTCATCCTTCATAAATCCATCCGCCGACACGTCAACTCCCAAGTATCTTAAAACATTCACTTCTTCCATACTCCTCCTCCCCAATTTGATATCCAATTTTTCTTTATCTAAATCATTTGACACCCTCATCACCTTACTCTTTTCTATGTTCACTTTCAACTTTCTACCTTTACACACATTCCCAAACTCATCCACTAACCTTTGCAATTTTTCTTTAGAATCTCCCATAAGCACAGTATCATCAGCAAAAAGTAACTGTGTCAATTCCCATTTTGAATTTGATTCCCCATAATTTAATCCCACCCCTCTCCCAAACACCCTAGCATTTACTTCCTTTACAACCCCATCTATAAATATATTAAACAATCATGGTGACATTACACATCCCTGTCTAAGACCTACTTTTACCGGGAAGTAGTCTCCCTCTCTTCTACACACCCTAACCTGAGCCTCACTATCCTCATAAAAACTCTTTACAGCATTTAATAACTTACCACCTATTCCATATACTTGCAACATCTGCCACATTGCTCCTCTATCCACTCTATCATATGCCTTTTCTAAATCCATAAATGCAATAAAAACTTCCCTATCTTTATCTAAATACTGTTCACATATATGCTTCAATGTAAACACCTGATCTACACATCCCCTACCCACTCTGAAACCTCCTTGCTCATGCGCAATCCTACATTCTGTCTTACCTCTAATTCTTTCAATTATAACCCTACCTTGCACTTTTCCTGGCATACTCAGTAAGCTTATTCCTCCATAATTTTTACAATCTCTTTTGTCCCCTTTCCCTTTATATAAAGGTACTATACATGCTCTCCGCCAATCCCTAGGTACCTTCCCCTCTTTCATACATTTATTAAACAAAAGTACCAACCACTCCAACACTATATCCCCCCCTGCTTTTAACATTTCTGTCATTATCCCATCAGTTCCAGCTGCTTTACCCCCTTTCATTTTACGTAATGCCTCACGTACCTCCCCCACACTTACATTCTGCTCTTCTTCACTCCTAAAAGATGGTATACCTCCCTGACCAGTGCATGAAATTACTGCCTCTGCTTCTTCCTTAACATTTAAAAGTTCCTCAAAATATTCTCGCCATCTACCCAATACCTCCATCTCCCCATCTACTAACTCCCCTACTCTGTTTTAACTGACAAATCCATATTTTCCCTAGGCTTTCTTAACTTGTTTAACTCACTCCAAAATTTTTTCTTATTTTCATTAAAATTTCTTGACAGTGCCTCTCCCACTCTATCATCTGCTCTCCTTTTGCACTCTCTCACCACTCTCTTTACCTTTCTTTTACTCTCCATATACTCTGCTCTTCTTATAACACTTCTGCTTTGTAAAAACCTCTCATAAGCTACCTTTTTCTCTTTTATCACACCCTTTACTTCATCATTCCACCAATCACTCCTCTTTCCTCCTGCCCGCACCCTCCTATAACCACAAACTTCTGCCCCACATTCTAATACTGCATTTTTAAAACTATTCCAACCCTCTTCAACCCCCCCACTACTCATCTTTACACTAGCCCACCTTTCTGCCAATAGTCGCTTATATCTCACCCGAACTTCCTCCTCCCTTAGTTTATACACTTTCACCTCCCTCTTACTTGTTGTTGCCACCTTCCTCTTTTCCCATCTACCTCTTACTCTAACTGTAGCTACAACTAAATAATGATCCGATATATCAGTTGCCCCTCTATAAACATGTACATCCTGGAGCCTACCCATCAACCTTTTATCCACCAATACATAATCCAATAAACTACTTTCATTACGTGCTACATCATACCTTGTATATTTATTTATCCTCTTTTTCATAAAATATGTATTACTTTTTACCAAATTTCTTTCTACACATAGCTCAATTAAAGGCACCCCATTTACATTTACCCCTGGCACCCCAAATTTACCTACTACTCCCTCCATAACATTTTTACCCACTTTAGCATTGAAATCCCCAACCACCATTACTCTCACACTTGATTCAAAACTCCCCACGCATTCACTCAACATTTCCCAAAATCTCTCTCTCTCCTCTACACTTCTCTCTTCTCCAGGTGCATACACGCTTATTATAACCCACTTTTCACATCCAATCTTTATTTTACTCCACATAATCCTTAAATTAATACATTTATAGTCCCTCTTTTCCTGCCATAGCTAATCCTTCAACATTATTGCTACTCCTTCTTTAGCTCTAACTCTATTTGAAACCCCTGACCTAATCCCATTTATTCCTCTCCACTGAAACTCTCCCACCCCCTTCAGCTTTGTTTCACTTAAAGCCAGGACATCCAGCTTCTTCTCATTCATAACATCCACAATCATCTCCTTCTTATCATCTGCACAACATCCACGCACATTCAGACTTCCCACTTTGACAATTTTCTTCTTCTTATTCTTTTTAGTAATCTTTACAGGAAAAGGGGTTACTAGCCCATTGTTCCCGGCATTTTAGTTGACTTTTACAACACGCATGGCTTACGGAGGAAAGATTCTTATTCCACTTCCCCATGGATATAAAAGGAAAATTAATAAGACCAAGAACTATTAAGATAAAATCAAAGAAAACTCAGATGAGTGTGTATAAATAAATGTGTATATGTATGTGTAGTGTGACCTAAGTGTAAGTAGAAGTAGCAAGATATGCCTGTAATCTTGCATATTTATGAGACAGACAAAAGACATCAGCAATCCTACCATCATGTAAAACAATCACAGGCTTTCGTTTTACACTCACTTGGCAGGACGGTAGTACCTCCCTGGGTGGTTGCTGTCTACCAACCTACTACCTACATATATACACATATACATATATATACATATACAGTGGACCCCGGCATAATGATTACCTCCGAATGCGACCAATTATGTAAGTGTAATTATGTAAGTGCGTTTGTACGTGTATGTTTGGGGGTCTGAAATGGACTAATCTACTTCACAATATTCCTTATGGGAACAAATTCGGTCAGTACTGGCACCTGAACATACTTCTGGAGTGAAAAAATATCGTTAACCGGGGGTCCACTGTATATATTTTTTTTTTCAACAAGTCGGCCGTTTCCCACCGAGGCAGGGTGACCCAAAAAAGAAAGAAAATCCCCAAAAAGAAAATACTTTCATCATCATTCAACACTTTCACCACACTCACACATTATCACTGCTTTTGCAGAGGTGCTCAGAATACAACAGCTTAGAAGCATATACGTATAAAGATACACAACATATCCCTCCAAACTGCCAATATCCCAAACGCCTCCTTTAAAGTGCAGGCATTGTACTTCCCATTTCCAGGACTCAAGTCCGACTATATGAAAATAACCGGTTTCCCTGAATCCCTTCACTAAATATTACCCTGCTCACACTCCAACAGATCGTCAGGTCATATATATATATATATACATATATATTGGCAGTTTGGAGGGATATGTTGTGTATCTTTATACGTATATGCTTCTAAACTGTTGTATTCTGAGCACCTCTGCAAAAGCAGTGATAATGTGTGAGTGTGGTGAAAGTGTTGAATGATGATGAAAGTATTTTCTTTTTGGGGATTTTCTTTCTTTTTTGGGTCACCCTGCCTCGGTGGGAGACGACCGACTTGTTGCGAAAAAAAAAAAAAAAAAAAAACATATATATACATATATATATTGGTAATAACTAATACATATTTTATGAAAAAGAGGATAAATAAATATACAGTGGACCCCCGCATAGCGAACGCCTTGCATAGCGAACAATCCGCATAGCGAACGCTTTGTTCGCTAAAATTTTGCCCCGCATAGTGGACAAAAACCCGCTCAGCGAACTTCGTCCGAGACGCGTCCAATCTGCGCCCTCAGCCAGCCTCACATGTGCCGCCCGTCCCATTGTTTACCAGCCAGCCTCCGCGGTAACATTCAAGCATACACTCGGAATATTTCGTATTATTACAGTGTTTTCGGTGCTGTTTGTGGAAAATAAGTGACCATGGGCCCCAAGAAAGCTTCTAGTGCCAACCCTACACCTCAAAGGGTAAGAATACCCATTGAAATGAAGAAAGAGATCATTGATAAGTATGAAAGTGGAGTACGTATCACCGACCTGGTCAGGTTGTACAAGAAACCAAAATCAACCATCGCTTCTATTGTGGGCAAGAAAATGGCAATCAAGGAAGCTGTTGTTGCCAAAGGTTTAACTGTGTTTTCGAAACAAAGATCGCAAGTGATGGAAGATGTTGAGAGACTCTTATTGGTGTGGATAAATGAAAAACAGCTAGCAGGAGATAGCGTCTCTCAAGCGATCATATGTGAAAAGGCTAGGAAGTTGCATGACGATTTAATTAAAAAAATGCCTGCAACTAGTGATGATGTGAGTGAATTTAAGGCCAGCAAAGGTTGGTTTGAGAGATTTAAGAAGCGTAGTGGCATCCATAGTGTGATACGGCATGGTGAGGCTGCCAGTTCGGACCACAAAGCGGCTGAAAAATATGTGCAGGAATTCAAGGAGTACATAGAAACTGAAGGACTGGAACCTGAACAAGTGTTTAATTGTGATGAAACAGGCCTGTTCTGGAAGAAAATGCCAAGCAGGACCTACATTACTCAGGAGGAAAAGGCACTCCCAGGACATAAGCCTATGAAAGACAGGCTTACTTTGTTGATGTGTGCCAATGCTAGTGGTGATTGCAAAGTTAAGCCTTTATTAGTGTATCACTCTGAAACTCCCAGAGCGTTCAGGCAAAAGAATGTCCTCAAGGATAATTTGTGTGTGCTGTGGAGGGCAAACAGTAAGGCATGGGTCACTAGGGAATTTTTCTATAACTGGTTACACCATGCATTTGCCCCCAATGTGAAAGATTACCTAACTGAAAAGAAATTAGACCTTAAGTGCCTCCTGGTGTTAGACAATGCCCCTGGTCATCCTACAGACGTGGCAGAGCGACTTTATGGGGACATGAGCTTCATTAAGGTGAAGTTTTTGCCTCCTAATACCACTCCTCTCCTGCAGCCCATGGACCAGCAGGTCATTTCCAACTTCAAGAAACTGTACACAAAAGCTCTGTTTCAAAAGTGCTTTGAAGTGACCACAGACACTCGATTGACTCTAAAAGAGTTTTGGAAGGATCACTTTAATATCCTCAATTGTGTAAACCTTATAGGTAAGGCTTGGGAGGGAGTGACTAAGAGAACCTTGAACTCTGCTTGGAAGAAACTGTGGCCAGAATGTGTAGACAAAAGGGATTTTGAAGGGTTTGAGGCTAACCCTGAGAGGAGTAGTATACCAGTTGAGGAATCAATTGTGGAATTGGGGAAGTCCTTGGGGTTGGAGGTTAGTGGGGAGGATGTGGAAGAGTTGGTGGAGGAGGACAATGAAGAACTAACCACTGATGAGCTGATAGATCAACTTCAAGAGCAAGAGGCCAGACCTGGGGAAACTGGTTCAAAGGAGGGGAGAGAGAAATTGAAGGAATTGCCTACTTCAAAGATTAAGGAAATGTGTACAAAATGGCTTGAAGTGCAAACCTTTTTTGATGAAAATCACCCTCACACAGCTATTGCAAGCCGTGCTGGTGACTGTTACAATGACACTGTTGTGAACCACTTTAGACAAATCATAAAGGAACGAGAGGTACAGGCCACTATGGACAGATATGTTGTGCGAAAGAAGTCCAGTGACTCTGAAGCTGGTCCTAGTGGCATTAAAAGAAGAAGGGAAGTAACCCCAGAAAAGGACTTGCTACCTCAAGTCCTAATGGAAGGGGATTCCCCTTCTAAACACTAACACTCTCTCTCCCCTCCTCCCATCCCATCAATCATCACCAGATCTTCAATAAAAGTAAGTGTCATGTAATTGTGCATGCCTTTTTCAGTTTGTGTGTACTAAAATTAACATTTTTTTGTGGTAAAAAAATTTTTTTTTCATACTTTTGGGTGTCTTGCACGGATTAATTTTATTTCCATTATTTCTTATGGGGAAAATTAATTCGCATAGCGAACATTTCGCATAACGACCAGCCCTCTTGCACGGATTAAGTTCGCTATGCGGGGGTCCACTGTACAAGGTATGATGTAGCACATAATGAAAGTAGTTTATTAGATTATGTATTGGTGGACAAAAGGTTGATGCACAAATAACCCGCACATAAAAGAGAGAAGCTTACGACGACGTTTTGGTCCGACTTGGACCATTGACAAAGTCACACTAACCAGAAGTGGAGCAGGATGGCTATATATAGGCAAGAAGAATAAGAATAAGAATAAGAATAAGAAGAAGTAGTAGTAGTAGTAGTAGTAGTAGTATTAGTAGTAGTATTAGTAGTAGTATTAGTAGTAGTATTAGTAGTAGTATTAGTAGTATTAGTAGTAGTATTAGTAGTATTAGTAGTAGTATTAGTAGTAGTATTAGTAGTAGTAGTAGTAGTAGTAGTATTAGTAGTAGTATTAGTAGTATAGTAGTAGTATTAGTAGTAGTATTAGTAGTAGTATTAGTAGTAGTATTAGTAGTAGCATTAGTAGTAGTATTAGTAGTAGTATTAGTAGTAGTATTAGTAGTAGTATTAGTAGTAGTATTAGTAGTAGTATTAGTAGTAGTATTAGTAGTAGTATTAGTAGTAGTATTAGTAGTAGCATTAGTAGTAGCATTAGTAGTAGCATTAGTAGTAGCATTAGTAGTAGTATTAGTAGTAGTATTAGTAGTAGTATTAGTAGTAGTATTAGTAGTAGTATTAGTAGTAATATTAGTAGTAGTATTAGTAGTAGTATTAGTAGTAGTATTAGTAGTAGTATTAGTAGTAGTATTAGTAGTAGTATTAGTAGTAGTATTAGTAGTAGTATTAGTAGTAGTATTAGTAGTAGTATTAGTAGTAGTATTAGTAGTAGTATTAGTAGTAGTATTAGTAGTAGTAGTAGTAGTAGTAGTAGTAGTAGTAGTAGTAGTAGTAAGAACATAAGAACGAAGGAACACTGCAGAAGGCCTACTGGCCCATGCGAGGCAGGTCCAAGTCTCCTACCGGCTTAAGCCAATGCACCCAACCTAGTCAGGTCAGGTCACATTGACTTAAGGGAGGAACACGGCAACCGACCTGGTAGCACAAGCTATCAGTAGTAGTAGTAGTAGTAGTAGTATTAGTAGTAGTAGTAGTAGTAGTAGTAGTAGTAGTAGTAGTAGTAGTAGTAGCAGTATTAGTAGTATTAGTAGTAGTATTAGTAGTAGTATTAGTAGTAGTAGTAGTAGTATTAGTAGTAGTAGTAGTAGTAGTAGTAGTAGTAGTAGTAGTAGTAGTAGTAGTAGTAGTAGTAGTAGTAGTAGTAGTATTAGTAGTAGTAGTAGTAGTAGTAGTATTAGTATTAGTATTAGTATTAGTATTAGTAGTAGTAGTAGTAGTAGTAGTACAAGAATGGTATGTAATACCGACAAGATGAAATTAAGACACATGCGCAACACCCGGACATCACTATCGTAGACGTTTCGCCATCCAGCCAGCCACTGGATGGCGAAACGTCCACAACAAAGGCAACCAGACGCCGCACATGTGTCTTAATTTCATCAGTAGTTGTAGTAGTAGTAGTAGTAGAAGAGGTAGTAGTAGTGGTAGTGGTAGAAGTGGGAAATAAGGAGGACGAGCAGTCAAAAACAAAGGAAGGGAGCACTGCAAGAGAGCTAGGTGCCCACTGAGGGAAAGCAAGCGCACAGAGGTGCGTGAAAGGGGAAGTGGTGAAATAAATGAAGAAGGAACAGAAACACGAGACAGAAGAGAGAAAGACAACCCAGAGGAGAAAAGGAAAGAGGAAAGGGGAAAAGGGAGAAGAAAAAGAAAAAAGAAAAAAGAAAAAATGAGGAGTCAGGTTAAGTCACGGGTGTTCTGAAGTTTGGAGCATTTTACAATGTAGTGGGAGAGGAAGGCATCTACAGAGACGAAGCCAGGGCTAAGGTTCATACAAAGAAAGTTGTTTATTAGAGAGGATTCAACTAGATGAGTTTGGGAATGTGTGTAAAGGTAGAAAGTTGAAAGTGAACATAGAAAAGAGTAAGGTGATGAGGATATCAAATGATTTAGATAAAGAAAAATTGGATATCAAATTGGGGAGGAGAGTATGGAAGAAGTGAATGTTTTCAGATACTTGGGAGCTGACGTGTCGGCGGATGGAATTTTGAAGGATGAGGTTAATCATAGAATTAATGAGGAAAAAAAGATGAGTGGTGAGTTGAGGTATATGTGGAGTCAAAAAACGCTATCTATGGAGGCAAAGAAGGGAATGTATGAAAGTATAGTAGTACCAACACTCTTATATGGATGTGAAGCTTGGGTGGTAAATGCAGCAGCGAGGAGATGGTTGGAGGCAGTGGAGATGTCCTGTCTAAGGGCAATGTGTGGTGTAAGTATTATGCAGAAAATTCGGAGTGTGGAAATTAGGAGAAGGTGTGGAGTTAATAAAAGCATTAGTCAGAGGGCAGAAGAGGGGTTGTTGAGGTGGTTTGGTCATTTAGAGAGAATGGATCAAAGTAGAATGACATGGAAAGCATATAAATCTATAGGGGAACTAAGGAGGGGTAGGGGTCGTCCTCGAAAGGGTTGGAGAGAGGGGGTAAAGGAGGTTTTGTGGGCGAGGGGCTTGGACTTCCAGCAAGCGTGCGTGAGCGTGTTAGATAGGAGTGAATGGAGACGAATGATACTTTGGACCTGACGATCTGTTGGAGTGTGAGCAGGGTAATATTTAGTGAAGGGATTCAGGGAAACCGGTTATTTTCATATAGTCGGACATGAGTCCTGGAAATGGGAAGTACAATGCCTGCACTTTGAAGGAGGGGTTTGGGATGTTGGCGGTTTGGAGGGATGTGTTGTGCGTCTTTTTACGTATGTGCTTCTAGACTGTTGTATTCTGAGCACCTCTGCAAAAACAGTGATAATGTGCGAGTGTGGTGAAAGTGTTGAATGATGATGAAAGTATTTTCTTTTTAAGGATTTTCTTTCTTTTTTGGGTCACCCTGCCTCGGTGGGAGACGGCCGACTTGTTGAAAAAAAAAAGAAATATATTTTATTTATTTATTATCACACCGGCCGATTCCCACCAAGGCAGGGTGGCCCGAAAAAGAAAAACTTTCACCATCATTCACTCCATCACTGTCTTGCCAGAAGGGTGCTTTACACTACAGTTTTTAAACTGCAACATTAACACCCCTCCTTCAGAGTGCAGGCACTGTACTTCCCATCTCCAGGACTCAAGTCCGGCCTGCCGGTTTCCCTGAATCCCTTCATAAATGTTACTTTGCTCACACTCCAACAGCACGTCAAGTATTAAAAACCATTTGTCTCCATTCACTCCTATCAAACACGCTCACGCATGCCTGCTGGAAGTCCAAGCCCCTCGCACACAAAACCTCCTTTACCCCCTCCCTCCAACCCTTCCTAGGCCGACCCCTACCCCGCCTTCCTTCCACTACAGACTGATACACTCTTGAAGTCATTCTGTTTCGCTCCATTCTCTCTACATGTCCGAACCACCTCAACAACCCTTCCTCAGCCCTCTGGACAACAGTTTTGGTAATCCCGCACCTCCTCCTAACTTCCAAACTACGAATTCTCTGCATTATATTCACACCACACATTGCCCTCAGACACGACATCTCCACTGCCTCCAGCCTTCTCCTCGCTGCAACATTCATCACCCACGCTTCACACCCATATAAGAGCGTTGGTAAAACTATACTCTCATACATTCCCCTCTTTGCCTCCAAGGACAAAGTTCTTTGTCTCCATATATATATATATATATATATATATATATATATATATATATATTTATATATATCAACAAATTTTGTTGAAAATAAGAAAAAGTTTTGGAGTGAGATTAACAAGTTAAGGAAGCCTAGAGAACAAATGGATTTGTCAGTTAAAAATAGGAGAGGAGAGTTATTAAATGGAGAGTTAGAGGTATTGGGAAGATGGAGGGAATATTTTGAGGAATTGTTAAATGTTGATGAAGATAGGGAAGCTGTGATTTTGTGTATAGGGCAAGGAGGAATAACATCTTGTAGGAGTGAGGAAGAGCCAGTTGTGAGTGTGGGGGAAGTTCGTGAGGCAGTAGGTAGAATGAAAGGGGGTAAGGCAGCCGGGATTGATGGGATAAAGATAGAAATGTTAAAAGCAGGTGGGGATATAGTTTTGGAGTGGTTGGTGCAATTATTTAATAAATGTATGGAAGAGGGTAAGGTACCTAGGGATTGGCAGAGAGCATGCATAGTTCCTTTGTATAAAGGCAAAGGGGATAAAAGAGAGTGCAAAAATTATAGGGCGATAAGTCTGTTGAGTGTACCTGGTAAAGTGTATGGTAGAGTTATAATTGAAAGAATTAAGAGTAAGACGGAGAATAGGATAGCAGATGAACAAGGAGGCTTTAGGAAAGGTAGGGGGTGTGTGGACCAGGTGTTTACAGTGAAACATATAAGTGAACAGTATTTAGATAAGGCTAAAGAGGTCTTTGTGGCATTTATGGATTTGGAAAAGGCGTATGACAGGGTGGATAGGGGGGCAATGTGGCAGATGTTGCAAGTGTATGGTGTAGGAGGTAGGTTACTGAAAGCAGTGAAGAGTTTTTACGAGGATAGTGAGGCTCAAGTTAGAGTATGTAGGAAAGAAGGAAATTTTTTCCCAGTAAAAGTAGGCCTTAGACAAGGATGTGTGATGTCACCGTGGTTGTTTAATATATTCATAGATGGGGTTGTAAGAGAAGTAAATGCGAGGGTCTTGGCAAGAGGCGTGGAGTTAAAAGATAAAGAATCACACACAGGGTGGGAGTTGTCACAGCTGCTCTTTGCTGATGACACTGTGCTCTTGGGAGATTCTGAAGAGAAGCTGCAGAGATTGGTGGATGAATTTGGTAGGGTGTGCAAAAGAAGAAAATTAAAGGTGAATACAGGAAAGAGTAAGGTTATGAGGATAACAAAAAGATTAGGTGATGAAAGATTGAATATCAGATTGGAGGGAGAGAGTATGGAGGAGGTGAACGTATTCAGATATTTGGGAGTGGACGTGTCAGCGGATGGGTCTATGAAAGATGAGGTGAATCATAGAATTGATGAGAGAAAAAGAGTGAGTGGTGCACTTAGGAGTCTGTGGAGACAGAGAACTTTGTCCTTGGAGGCAAAGAGGGGAATGTATGAGAGTATAGTTTTACCAACGCTCTTATATGGGTGTGAAGCATGGGTGATGAATGTTGCAGCGAGGAGAAGGCTGGAGGCAGTGGAGATGTCATGTCTGAGGGCAATGTGTGGTGTGAATATAATGCAGAGAATTCGTAGTTTGGAAGTTAGGAGGAGGTGCGGGATTACCAAAACTGTTGTCCAGAGGGCTGAGGAAGGGTTGTTGAGGTGGTTCGGACATGTAGAGAGAATGGAGCGAAACAGAATAACTTCAAGAGTGTATCAGTCTGTAGTGGAAGGAAGGCGGGGTAGGGGTCGGCCTAGGAAGGGTTGGAGGGAGGGGGTAAAGGGGGTTTTGTGTGCGAGGGGCTTGGACTTCCAGCAGGCATGCGTGAGCGTGTTTGATAGGAGTGAATGGAGACAAATGGTTTTTAATACTTGACGTGCTGTTGGAGTGTGAGCAAAGTAACATTTATGAAGGGATTCAGGGAAACCGGCAGGCCGGACTTGAGTCCTGGAGATGGGAAGTACAGTGCCTGCACTCTGAAGGAGGGGTGTTAATGTTGCAGTTTAAAAACTGTAGTGTAAAGCACCCTTCTGGCAAGACAGTGATGGAGTGAATGATGGTGAAAGTTTTTCTTTTTCGGGCCACCCTGCCTTGGTGGGAATCGGCCAGTGTGATAATAAAAAAAAAAATAAAAAATATACAGTGGACCCTCGGTTTACGATCAGCTCCCAATGCGACAAATTATGTAAGTGTATTTATGTAAGTGCGTTTGTATGTGCATGTTTGGGGGTCTGAAATGGACTAATCTAATTCACAATATTCTTTATGGGAACAAATTCGGTCAGTACTGGCACCTGAACATACTTCTGGAATGAAATAATATCGTAAACCGGGGGTCCACTGTATATATATATATATATATTTTTTTTTTTTCAACAAGTCGGCCGTCTCCCACCGAGGCAGGGTGACCCAAAAAAGAAAGAAAATCCCCAAAAAGAAAATACTTTCATCATCATTCAACACTTTCACCACACTCACACATTATCACTGCTTTTGCAGAGGTGCCCAGAATACAACAGTTTAGAAGCATATACGTATAAAGATACACAACATATCCCTCCAAACTGCCAATATCCCAAACCACTCCTTTAAAGTGCAGGCATTGTACTTCCCATTTCCAGGACTCAAGTCCGACTATATGAAAATAACCGGTTTCCCTGAATCCCTTCACTAAATATTACCCTGCTCACACTCCAACAGATCGTCAGGTCCCAAGTACCATTCGTCTCCATTCACTCCTATCTAACACGCTCACGCACGCTTGCTGGAAGTCCAAGCCCCTTACCCACAAAACCTCCTTTACCCCCTCTCTCCAACCCTTTCGAGGACGACCCCTACCCCTCCTTCCTTCCCCTATAGATTTATATGCTTTCCATGTCATTCTACTTTGATCCATTCTCTCTAAATGACCAAACCACCTCAACAACCCCTCTTCTGCCCTCTGACTAATACTTTTATTAACTCCACACCTTCTCCTAATTTCCACACTCCGAATTTTCTGCATAATATTTACACCACACATTGCCCTTAAACAGGACATCTCCACTGCCTCCAACTGTCTCCTCGCTGCTGCATTTACCACCCAAGCTTCACACCCATATAAGAGTGTTGGTACTACTATACTTTCATACATTCCCTTCTTTGCCTCCATAGATAACGTTTTTTGACTCCACATATACCTCAACGCACCACTCACCTTTTTTCCCTCATCAATTCTATGATTAACCTCATCCTTCATAAATCCATCCGCCGACACGTCAACTCCCAAGTATCTGAAAACATTCACTTCTTCCATACTCCTCCTCCCCAATTTGATATCCAATTTTTCTTTATCTAAATCATTTGACACCCTCATCACCTTACTCTTTTCTATGTTCACTTTCAACTTTCTACCTTTACACACATTCCCAAACTCATCCACTAACCTTTGCAATTTTTCTTTAGAATCTCCCATAAGCACAGTATCATCAGCAAAAAGTAACTGTGTCAATTCCCATTTTGAACTTGATTCCCCATAATTTAATCCCACCCCTCTCCCAAACACCCTAGCATTTACTTCCTTTATAACCCCATCTATAAATATATTAAACAACCATGGTGACATTACACATCCCTGTCTAAGACCTACTTTTACCGGGAAGTATTCTCCCTCTCTTCTACACACCCTAACCTGAGCCTCACTATCCTCATAAAAACTCTTTACAGCATTTAATAACTTACCACCTATTCCATATACTTGCAACATCTGCCACATTGCTCCTCTATCCACTCTATCATATGCCTTTTCTAAATCCATAAATGCAATAAAAACTTCCCTATCTTTATCTAAATACTGTTCACATATATGCTTCAATGTAAACACCTGATCTACACATCCCCTACCCACTCTAAAACCTCCTTGCTCATCCGCAATCCTACATTCTGTCTTACCTCTAATTCTTTCAATTATAACCCTACCGTACACTTTTCCTGGTATACTCAGTAAGCTTATTCCTCTATAATTTTTACAGTCTCTTTTGTCCCCTTTCCCTTTATATAAAGGGACTATACATGCTCTCCGCCAATCCCTAGGTACCTTCCCCTCTTTCATACATTTATTAAACAAAAGTACCAACCACTCCAACACTATATCCCCCCCTGCTTTTAACATTTCTGTCATGATCCCATCAGTTCCAGCTGCTTTACCCCCTTTCATTTTACGTAATGCCTCACGTACCTCCCCCACACTTACATTCTGCTCTTCTTCACTCCTAAAAGATGGTATACCTCCCTGACCAGTGCATGAAATTACTGCCTCTGTTTCTTCCTTAACATTTAAAAGTTCCTCAAAATATTCTCGCCATCTACCCAATACCTCCATCTCCCCATCTACTAACTCCCCTACTCTGTTTTTAACTGACAAATCCATATTTTCCCTAGGCTTTCTTAACTTGTTTAACTCACTCCAAAATTTTTTCTTATTTTCATTAAAATTTCTTGACAGTGCCTCTCCCACTCTATCATCTGCTCTCCTTTTGCACTCTCTCACCACTCTCTTTACCTTTCTTTTACTCTCCATATACTCTGCTCTTCTTATAACACTTCTGCTTTGTAAAAACCTTTTTATGTTTAGAATTCGCAGAACAGGCAAAATATTCACAAACACTAATCTCTGGTCGAAGGAGACTCGAACCTACAATCCTTGGGACAAGGTACGCAGTGCTCTAGCCACTGTACCAATACTTTGGCGTCCAGCCAATGCCAAACATTTTGATCCAAGGCAGCCAGCATTCAGGAAGGTGGCGTTAGCTATTTCATCTTATCCCCTGCATGCATCAACCGACGGGCCACCTTCCTGAATGCTAGCTGCCTTGGATCAAAATGTTTAGTGATGGCTGAATTCCAAGGTATTGGTCCAGTGTGGTACGGTGGTTAGAGCACTGCATACCTTGTCCCAAGTTCATAAGTTAGAGTCTCCTTCGACCAAAGATTAGTGTTTGTGAATAATCTTCTATGCAATTTCCTTACTATATTTATTTTTCTTATCATTATATTCAAGGACAGCAGAACATCCATAAGTGTAAAACAGTGTCTGGGAAACTGAAGTATGAGTGGTAATCAGGTTTGATCTGAGAAGGGGGAGGACGGTTATAATTCCTTGAGTAAAAAGCCTTTCCTAACTTCTAGGAGCCCTTCCCCCCACCTTTGAAAAGACACTTACAAATTATTCAAGAAACCTATTATTGTGTATACTAAACATGCAAAATTTATGTAATCTTCAGTTTACTTTCATCAATATTGATTAGCTATGTAATTATTTATTGAACTTACCCTTAAGTATACTGGCACAAGTTTGAACACAGCGTAAAGCTGGGGAGCATAAAACATGATGCACCTCTGTATTATTGGCCTTCAGAGCTTGACCTACAAGTGTTGCTTGAAATAAACCAATGTTTGTAAGCGGGCTATCTTTATAAAAACTATGAGGTGCTCCTTTCCGTTGAGGAAGTGTTTCAGGCATGTTAAGATCACTTCGCTGGTACTTTCCTGCACAAAGATAATGTGGTATTAATTTTTAACACCCACCAATAACACTATATCTCATATTAAATGCAGAAACAAAAGTTTTTCTAACACCAGTCATCACCCACCAAGGCAGGGCGACTCAAACAAAGGAAATACAGGTCTCCCTCAACATTCGCGAGGGTTAGGGGATCAAGAGCCTCGCGAATGTTGAAAAACCGTGAATGTTTGGTGCCCCAATATATTGTAGGGAAATATAATACAATACTGCTTCCTTAACTTGTTGAACCATGAAAAATCATAAAATACATGAAAACGTCATAAATTGTACTAAATATAAACATGTTATGCTTTAATAACATGTATGTTATTAAATACCACAGACTACACCACTGGTGGCCTGGTGGTTAACGCTCTCGCTTCACACGGTGAGGGCCTGGGTTCGATTCCCAGCCAGAGTAGAAACATTGGACGTGTTTCTTTCCACCTGTTGTCTAGGTTCCCCATCAGTAAAATGGGTACCTGGGTGTTAGTCGACTGGTGTGGGTCGCATCCTGAGACACTGACCTAAGGAGGCCTGGTCACAGACCGGGCCGCGGGGGCGTTGACCCCCGGAACTCTCTCCAGATAAACTCCAGATAAACCTCCACCAATGCCTCCATCACTTCCTCAACCACTGCGAGTCCCTACTACCCTCCCTCCGACCCCCGCAACTGGCAGCCAGCCCTCCCACCACTCAGTGTGGTGAGTTTTGTTTGTTCATTATTTGCTATTAAACTACAGTATAAATAATTTAAACCCATTCATGACTGCATATTGGAATGGCTATTCGGACAGGTGTTGGACGGTGACATCATGTGTTTACTCTTGAACACAGCAAAGAATCAAACATTTCTGCTACTGCTAATAATAACAATAGTAACAATAGTAATAATAATAATAATAATAATAATAATAATAATACGATATAATTGAAGAAGGAAATTGTACAAAAATACGAGGGAGTGGTTGACAGATCGTCAGTGTGGCTTTGTTTATGCTGGAGTGAGCATTAGTCTCCCTGCTCTTCCAAACATTTCACAATAATTGAGCAGTTGAGGCAGTGGTATTTAATAACATATATGTTATAAATAATAATACATAGTACATATTATTAATAACATGTATTATTATTAATAACATGTATGTTATTAAATACCACTGCCTCAACCGCTGCCTCACCCACTGCCTCAATCGCTGCCTCAACAGCTGCCTCACCCACTGCCTCAATCGCTGCCTCACCCACTGCCTCACCTACAGCCTCAACAGCTGCCTCACCCACTGCCTCAATCGCTGCCTCAACAGCTGCCTCACCCACTGCCTCAACAGCTGCCTCACCCACTGCCTCAATCGCTGCCTCAACAGCAGCCTCAACAGCAGCCTCAACAGCTGCCTCACCCACTGCCTCAATTGCTGCCTCAACCACTGCCTCAATCGCTGCCTCAACAGCAGCCTCAACAGCTGCCTCACCCACTGCCTCAATCGCTGCCTCACCCACTGCCTCAATCGCTGCCTCACCCACTGCCTCAATCGCTGCCTCAACCACTGCCTCAACCACTGCCTCAACCACTCCAGTTGCACTCAATCTACAAGCACCAAACACAATGAATTATTGTGAAATGTTTGGAAGAGCAGGGAGACTAATGCTCACTCCAGCATAAACAAAGCCATACTGACGATGTGTCAATCACTCCCTCGTATTTTTGTACAGCTTCCTTCTTCAATTATATCGTATTTATTATTATTATTATTATTATTTTTATTATTATTATTATTGCTATTGTTATTACTATTGTTATTATTAGCAGTAGCAGAAATGTTTGATTCTTTGCTGTGTTCAAGAGTAAATACATGATGTCACCGTCTAATACCTGTCTGAATAGCCATTCCAATATGCAGTCATGAATGGGTTTACAATATTTATACTGTAGTTTAATAGCAAATAATGAACAAACAAAACACTCGCCACAATGAGTGGTAGGAGGGCTGGCTGCCAGTTGTGGGGGTCGGTGGGAGGGTAGTAGGGACTCGCAGGTGGCAGGAAACTTGAATATGATTTGGCGGCTGGGAATTTGGTGGCTGGGAATTTGGCGGTTGGGAATTCGCGAATGTGTGAAGCCCGCGAAAGCTGAAAACGTGAATGTTGAGGGAGACCTGTACAGCCTCCCCTCCCTTAACGACAGAGTTCCGTTCCTAAGACAACATCAGTAAACAAATTCATTGCTAAGCAAGGAGCATACTATAATGGTAATGGGTTTATGTCAACCATCTTAGTTGTTGTTTTAATGTCACCTCTGCACCATTTACAACATTTTTAGTACACAGTGGTACCTCGGCATACGAACTGCTCCCAACTCGAACAATTAAGTAAGTATATTTTTGTAAGTGCTTTTGTAAGTGTATTTTTGGAAGACAAACAGATTAATTTAATTTACATTATTCCTTGTAGGAACAAATTTGTTCAGCATCAGCACTCGAACAGCCTGCTGGAATGAATTAAGTTTGTATCCCGAGGTACAGTGGACCCTCGAGTAACGATATTAACCCTTTCAGGGTCCAGAGGCCAAATTTAAAGTGCGTACCAGTGTTCAAGAATTTTCAAAAATAATTTTGTTATTTTCTTATGAAATGGTAGAGAATCTTTTTCTGAAGGTAATAAAACAAAAAGTACGAAATTTGATGAAAATTGATAAAATTATCCTCTCACGAATTTTGATGTGTCTGCAATATTTACGCATTGGCGATTTTGCCTACTTTGACTCCCATTTTAGGCAAATACCTTATTCGAGTCAATCAAATTCTTAGCTATTTCACTAGCATTACTTCTATTCTATCGATCGAGCACATGAAATTGCCAACTCAGCTGTTTCAACTACAAAATAGTGTGATTGGAAAGTAGTAATTTGGCCAATTTAGTGCAAAGTTCAAAATATTCCAATTTCAAAATAAGGTCCAGAGTAAACAATGCAGGCATTCCTGGCACTAAACTAACATTTCCTCTGTTCATTAGTTACATTTTCAGGCTTTACAAATGAATTTCATTTTGATTTTTAATTCACATAATGAATTTTTATTTAAAGAAAAAAATAGAAGATTTACTGTCATGCAATATTGTAATAATTGTATAAATAATATCAGCACATTTGTGAACATATATTAGACCCACAAGCTGGTGTGTATTAGACGTGTGAAGTCATCTGTTTATTCTTCAACATCGGCAAAAATTTAACATTTCTGCTACTATGAGCTCAGTTTCAAGCCATTTTCAATATTAAAATCAATCAAAATCATCTCTATTTCTGTAATATACCTTCCATTCTATCAAATGAGACCAAGAAATTGCAAATACAACTATATTGTAATTATTGTAATCAAGGGGGAAGCGCTAAACCCGTAGGATTATACAGCACCTGTGGGGAGGATGGAACGTATTCAGGGTTAATTCAGGGAACTGGAGCATAGATCCAGTTCCCTAGATCAAGAGCCCCTCACCAGCATCAAGGAACCTTCCTTGAGGGGAAATACAACAATAAAAAACATACGAAAAAACACTGCAAAGTTGTTATTTTAATTGAAAATTACAGTCTCAGTTTTTTCTCTCATTATGCGCTGTGCTGCAGGATTTGTTTTATGTGGTGCACACATACCACATAGATGTATTCTCTCATATCTAGGCCAAAATTTACCACTCACAGCTTATCAGAGTGAGCTGAACTCATGGCATAGATCTACGGTTTGGACCCTCAACGTAAAGCCGTAGATCTACGGCACAGACCCTGAAAGAGTTAATCCGTTCCAGAGAGCTTATCTTTAACTGAATTTATCGTTATCCAAATTAATTTTCCCCATAGGAAATAATGGAAATCCAATTAACCCGTTTCAGACACCCAAAAGTATTAACAAAAAATATTTTTTTTAAAGATTAAATATAGATATACATACAGAAAACAATAACAAGCAAATATAAAGCACTAATAAAATGGATAAATGCACATTTAACATAACACTTACCTTTATTGACTCTTGTTGGTGTATGGAAGACAGGCAGGAGGCAAGAAGAAGGCAAGTTTATTATGCTTTGATATGACGCTAATATCGTCTCTATGGATTATTTATCTACCAAAATTCATCTAATATGCATAAACAATATTAACAGTTATCTTGGCCCAAAACATGATATCATGGCCATATGCAAAGCCACAGACAGGCTTAAGTCAGCTGCTGAAAGAGACAGAGTATACCAAGCACTTGACGTAGTCCTGCTCACGCCCACAGTGCCACCTGTGCAGCGTACAAACACACATGCTGCATCCGTCAAAGTGTCAGCAGCCAGCAGTACCCATCCTCAAACAAATACATGTAGGAAAAGTGCAAACAGTAAGAAGAAAGGTAAAAATCCATACCATTCACCACCACCTGCATCACCATCAAAATATGATGTGAAATGTTTCAACTGTGGTAAATGTGATCATTACAAGTCAGTGTATGAAACCTCAGTCTAAACCTCATGACTAGAGTAGCTCCAGTGATCAGCACCAAAACTCATACTACATGTATCACAGATCTTCAGGTCATCCCTCAGACAAGTGAAGTGCATAACAATAAAAATGCTTTCACAGGGGCTGATGTAGGTGCCAGCTCTTAGCTTGTCAATAAAGTTAGGAATCCTTAACTTGTCAAAAAAAAAAAAAACCTTGTCAAAAAAAAAAATAATTTGTTAAGTTATCCACCATTACAAGCAGGTGTTTATTACCCTTCTCTGAGGTCAAGAAGTTCATCAACAGATGTTTTCTCCCAGGGCTCCTTTTGTAATGGGATACATGAGAATGGGATTAGGACTGGAAATGGTGCCTGTGTGCTGGAGGCAGACAACACACTTATGCACAAGCTTTGCATTTCCACTGCCATTTTAGGCCAATAGAATTTCATTCTCACCTGTCTGACACTGCACTGTTTACCCTGATGTGCTGATCCTGGGATGTCATGAATCAACTTCAGAGTTGCAAGTATTAAGTATTCCGGGATCACCAACTGGTGCATGATTCTACCAAGATCCCCTAGTTTTGCCACACGGCACAGTACTCCTTGGCTGACAACCTAGTCCCTCAGAGGAACAGGTGATTTAACCTGCAACTTAGCAGCCTCCTTGTTCAGGAATCAAAGGATCATGAAGTTGGGCTCTCTAGGTCCTCAACAGAGAAAGCTGTCTGTACTAACAGACAGGAGGTAAGATGCCTGGGACAGGAGAAAAGATAGCTGAGACAGGAAATACAATTACTAAGATGTAAGGTATGATGGTTGAAACATTAGAAAAATTCCTCAGATAAAATGTAAGATGACAGAGAGCAAGAGAGCAAGAGAGCAAGAGAGCAAGAGAGCAAGAGAGCAAGAGAGCAAGAGAGCAAGAGAGCAAGAGAGCAGAGAGCAGAGAGCAGAGAGCAGAGAGAGAGAGAGAGAGAGAGAGAGACTGGACCTATCCTGGATAGATCTGTCATTTCAGCAGAGCCTTCAACATAGGAGGGATGTGGGTGGCCTTACTGTTATGTACAAGGCCAATAATGTCAAAGTACCACACTTGGATCCACTTCGAGGACAGCGTGAAACAAGCTTTTATGCCACAAGACGGGCAGAAAGTAGCAACTTCACTCTGGCTGTACCCTTCTCCAGAACATCACTCCATCTGAGATCATATATACCCAGGATGACTCGAGTATGGAACACATTCGTACAGCATAATGATGTCAACGAGATAAAGTTAGTTGATCACATGAAAATGCTGGCTCACAGATGGCTCCAACTTCATCCTGTTCCCTACTTGTATGTCTCATAATAATAAAAATGCTTTCAAATGAAGGTAACGGCTCTTAGCTTGCCAATAAAGTTAGGAATCCTTAACCTGTAAATAGCTTGTCAATAAAGCTAGGGATCCTTAACCTTGTCAAACCCTGTGTAAAAAAAAAGAAAGAGAGAGAGAGAGAAGGTAAGATGATAGAGATAATGGTTATAACTATGACCATAATTTTTAATGGAGTGCACTGTCAAGCCAGCAGAAGGCCTCAGTCAGATGAGAGTTAAATAATTTTAATAGAAGGTTAATAAAGGGCAACCATCTAGGGAGGTATTACTGGCCTGTCACATGACTGTGTAATGGAAATCTGTTAATCTTTTTTTTGTACTCTGTCACCAATGACAATGATTTTTCTTTCTCATAAAAATATAACATGATAGATAAATCTTAAAACTGCTTACTTTCCTATGTGCTTCTTAATACTTCGCAATCATCTAATTTTTTTATTTTTTTTTTTTATTATCACACTGGCCGATTCCCACCAAGGCAGGGTGGCCCGAAAAAGAAAAACTTTCACCATCATTCACTCCATCACTGTCTTGCCAGAAGGGTGCTTTACACTACAGTTTTTAAACTGCAACATTAACACCCCTCCTTCAGAGTGCAGGCACTGTACTTCCCATCTCCAGGACTCAAGTCCGGCCTGCCGGTTTCCCTGAATCCCTTCATAAATGTTACTTTGCTCACACTCCAACAGCACGTCAAGTATTAAAATTTGTCCTTTCCAATCTAAAAGACCTGTTCTGGGGAAGGTAATCCCTAGAACCACTAACATATTACAGATACCTCTTAATACTCAGTTTTAACATCTTTGAATATGCAAATTAGTGCACAATATTGCTGACTAGAGCAATAAGGATTGTTAAACAAATAAAGCAGATCAAGCTTGTTATTTTTCATTAACACATCAGCTGTTTCCCACCAACGACGGGTGACCTGGAAAAGAAGAAACACTTTCATCATCATCATCATCATTCACTTCATCATTGTCATGCCAGAAGCAGGTCTACACTACAGTTATAAAACTGCAACTTATCAACACCCCTCCTTCAGAGTGCAGGCACTGTACTTCCCACCTCCAGGTCTCAAGTCCAGCCTACCAGTTTCCGTAAATCCCTTCATAAATGTTATCTTGTTCACACTCCAACGGCATGTCCAGTACTAAAAACCATTTGTCTCCACTTGCTACTGTCTAGGAAGGGAACGAATGCTTGCTTTAAGTCCAAGGCCCTTGCACATGAAGCCTTTACACCCTCCCTCCAACCTTAACTAGGCCGACCCCTACCCTGCTTTAATTCTACTACAGATTTATAGGCTCTCCAAGTCATTCTATTTCATTCCATCCTCTCAATGTCCAAACCACCTCAGCTCTCTGAATAATACTTTTCATAACCCTGTACCTCATCCTAATTTCCAAACTATGGATTCTCTTGCATTATATTCGCACCACACATTGACCTCAGACATGACATCTCCACTGCCCCCAGCCTTCTCCTTGTTCCAACATTTACCACACATGTTTTACACCCAAGTAAGAGCACTGCTATGACTATACTCTCATGCATTCCCTTTTTTGCTTCCATGGATAATGCTCTTTGTCTCCACAGACTTCTCAGTGCACCACTTACCTTTTTCCCCTCATCAAATCCATAATTCACCTCGTCTTTCACAGACCCATCTACTGACAAGTCTACTCCCAAATATATGAATACATTCATTTCCTCCACAATCTCTCCCTCCAATCTGATATCCAATCTTTCATTACCTAAATTTTTTATCCTCATCACCTTACACTGTCCTATGTTCACTTTTAATTTCCTTCCTTTACATACCCTACCAAACTCATCCACCAACATCTGCAACTTCTCTTCAGAATCTCCCAAAAGCAGTGTCATCAGCAAAAAGCAACTTTGACAACTCCCACTCTGTGTTAGATTCTTTATCTGTTAACCCCACACCTCTTGCCAACACCCAAGCATTCACTGCTCTTCCAACCCCAGTGAAAAAATATATTGAACATCCATGGTGACATCACAGATCCCTGTCTAAAGCTTACTTTTACTGGGAAATAATCACCCTATCTATCCTCACTATCCTTGTAAAAACTCTTCACCGCTTTCAGTAACTGACCTATTCCATACATTTGCAACATCTGCCACATTGTCCCCCATCCACCCTATCATATGCCTTTTCCAAATCCATAAATGCCACAAAAACCTCTTTACCTTTATCTAATACAGTGGACCCCCGGTATACAATATTAATCCGTTCCTGAGAGCTCATCATATGCCAAAATTATCGGAAGGCGAATTAATTTTCCCCATAAGAAATAATGGAAATCAAATTAATCCGTGCAAGACACCCAAAAGTACTATGAAAAAAAAAAGTTTTACCACATGAAATATTAAGTTTAATGCACACAAACTGAAGAAGACATGCACAGTTAGCAGTACTCTACTAACAACAGAATACATGACGCTTACCTGTAATGAAGATCTGGTGATGATTGATGGGATGGGAGGAGGGGAGAGTGTCGAAGTTGTTAATGTTTAGAAGGGGAATCCCCTTCCATTAGGACTTTAGGTAGCAAGTCCTTTTCTGGGGTTACTTCCCTTCTTTTAATGCCACTAGGACCAGCTTGAGAGTCACTGGACCTATGTTGCACAACAAATCTGTCCATAGAGCTCTGTACCTCCTGTTCCTTTAAGATTTGTCTAAAATGGGCCACAACACTGTCATTGTAATAGTCACCAGCATGGCTTGCAATAGCTGTGTCAGGGCAATTTTCATCCATAAAGGTTTGCAGTTCAACCCACTTTGCACACATTTCCTTAATTTTTGAAGTTGGCACAATGGCATAGGCTTCTCAGGGTTAACCCCAAACCCTTCAAAATCTTTCTTAATTTCCATACTAATTCTCACCCTTTTTACCACAGGGTTGGCACTAGAAGCTTTCTTGGGGCCCATGGTGACTTATTTTGCAGAAACAAGCACCAAAAACACTGTGATAATATGGAATGTACTGAATGTATGCTTAGATGCGAGCACACTGGATGGCTTGTAAACACTGGCACGCATGGGGCAGTTCAGGCCTCACGTGTACGCATCCCGGACGAATCGCATGTAGCGGGTTTTTTAACGAGTGGCGAGGCAAAATTTTTGCGTTAAAATGTATCGTATACCGGATTTAACGTATACGATGCCATCGTATACCGGGGGTCCACTGTACTGTTCACCTATATGTTTCACTGTAAACACTAGATCTACGCACCCACTACCCTTCCTAAAACCTCCTTGTTCCTCTGCAATCCTGCTCTCCCTCTTTCAATAACAACTATCATACACTTTACCAGGTATACTCAACAGGATTATTCCCCTATAATTCTTAAACATTCTTTTGCCCCCTTTGCCTTTATACAAAGGAAATAAGCATGCTCTCTGCCAATCCCTAGGTACCTTGCCCTCTTCCATATACTTATTAAATAAAAGCATTAACCACTCCAAAACTATGTCCCCACCTGCTTTTAACATTTCTGTCTTCATCCCATCATTCCCAGCTGTTATATCCCCTTTCATTCTACCCACTGCCTCATGCACTTCTCCCACATTCACAACTAGCTCTTCATCACTCCTATATGATGTTATGTCTCCCTGCCCAATACCAAAACCACAGCACCTCTATCTTCATTAACATTTAATCACTTGAGGGTCTATGCAGTTGTTTTACGTGTTTGAAGCCAGGGTCTGTGCCACTGTTCCAAGGCGTGAGGTTAGCTCACTCAGATAAGCTGTGAGCAGTAAATTTGGGCCTATATATGAGAGAATGTGTATTTGGTAAGTGTGCATCATGTAAAAAAAATCCTGAAGCACACAGTGAATGGAAAAACTGACCGTGTTTTGGGATTAAAACAGTAACTTTGTGGTGTACTTTCATCTTGTTTTTATGGTTGTATTCAGTTTTTTTGGTCTCATTTGATAGAATGGAAGATATATTACAGAAAAAAAGATGATTTTGATTGGTTTTAGGTTTGTAAATAGTTTGAAGCTGAGCTCAAAGTAGGGGAAATTTTCGATTATTGCTTATGTTCAAGAGTAAACAAATCATATCAAGCATCCAATACACATCAACTGGTGGGTCTAACATGTGTTCAAGAAGGCACTGATATTATTTATTCAATTATTACAATACTGCATAACAGTAAATCTTCTATTTTTGAGTGTGAATAAAAATTCTTTGTGTGAATAAAAATTCTTTGTGTGAAGAAAAATTCTTTGTGTGAATAAAAAATCAAAATGGAATTCATATGTAAAGCATGGAAACATAACTAATGAACAGAGGAAATGTTATTTTAATACCAGGAATGCCTGCATTGTTTATTTTGGACCCTATTTTGAAACTGGAATATTTTGAAATCTGTGTGAAATTGGACAGATTATCAATTTCTGATTACTTTACTGGGTAGTTGACATAACTGACTGGGAGGTTTCTTGTCCTGAATTGCTAAAATGGAAGGCAAACTAGCAAAACAGCTAAGAATCTGGTCAACTAGAACAATGTAATGGGCCAAAAATAGGAATCTAAGTGGGCAAAATCACTGATGCATAAATATCACTGACACAGCATAATTCGTGATAGTGTAATTTCATCATTTTCCATCAAATTTCATATTTTTTGTTATATTACCTTCAGAAAAAGACTACCATCTCATAAGAAAAAATAATTTTTTTTTTTTTTTAAATTCTTGGACCCTATGAACAAGCTTTAGGTTGGGGGACTGGACCCTCAAAGGGTTAACAGTTCCTCAAAATATTCCCTCCATCTCCCCTGACTCTCCATCTAATAATCCTTCTCTTTCCTATCTAACTGTCAAATCTATTTGTTCCCTAGGCTTCCTCAACTTATTAATCTCATTCTAAAACTTTTTCTTGTTCTCAACAAAATTTGTGGATAGCATTCATGCAATCTTTCATTTGCTTTCCTTTTACATTCCATCACCACTCTTTCTTAACCTCTCTTTTTCTCTCTATATTCTCCTCCCTCCTTGTATCAGGTTTATATTTTAATACATTTCACTTAGGCTTTGAGTTTTTCCACTCTGAATGAAATATCATTTGAAATAAAGGCATCCCCTACATTGTCTTTAAACTAGTTCAAGAATATTTTGTACTCTGCATAACATAGATTATAGACAATAAATAAAACATACCTGTCTCATCAAAGCACAAGCGTGTCCAGTCACCAAAAGTGAAATCAACTCTTTCTCCATGTCTGGCAATAATAATTTTGCGTGGCCCATCAATAAGAAATTTGTGGAGAGACTCTTCCATTTCTGGCTTCTTAGCCTGAAAAACATTCCATGAGAGAAAAGCATAAGTAAAAAAATATATGACAGTCATAGATGGTACTCAACTCTTAACATAATGGGACTCAGTTGGCATGACTGGTTCCATGTTGCAATATCTGCAGAGGTCGGGACCCCTGCTCTAATTATTTTTATTAATATTATTGGGAAGCACTAAACACATCATAATTATACAGCTCTCCTGCTCTCAAACTTGCTCTCAGGGTCGAAGAATTAAAAAAAAAATTAATCAGTATATTTTTGTGGGTGTAATAAAACAAAAGCAATAAATTTTCCCACAAGTACTTTCCAAGATACAGTGAACCCTCCCTTTTCATTGGGCTCTGTTTTCGTAAAAATATTGGCTCTGTTTTCGTTACTTTCCTCCGTTCTCGTAGGTACCTGTCCGAGTGCCATGCAGACACAAAGCCTCCCACACACATTCTGAGGCAATGTCACTTTGTTTCTCAGCGAGTGAACATTATTCTGCGAGGTCATAGGAACATTTCGTAATAATTGTTTTTTTGCACTTGTTTATTCTGTGTGACTGCTAAATAAGCCACCATGATAGAATTCAAGAAAGAACTCATAGCAAAGTACCAAAGTGGAGGAGGAAGACGGGAGAATGTGCCTTCTTCAGTGATTCTACGATATGCATGATACTAAAGCAGCAGGAGTCGATAAAGGCTATAGCGCCAGCCAGAGATAAAGTGTAGCATTAACAGTGTAGCAAGTAAGTTCAGTGATTAAGCGATAGAAAAAGGATGACACGAAACTCCTCCAATGTTGTTGGAGGTATAAAGGGCCACTGAGAACATATGCTGCCCTGCATATCTTTCACCACCCTAAACCTCTGCCAGCATCTCCTCCATCAAGCTAATTAAATTAACATCTCCTCTAAGATAAGTGTAAATATTTCTTATTTATAAAGTGTAAATATTTATTAATAAAGTGTAAATATTTCATATTTATAAATTACAGAAAATGTTTCAGCGTGATTAATGGTGGTGGCCTCTGCTGCTGCCGCCACCACCACCACTATATGTACGGCTTATGCTGTCAGTGGCCTTTATAAACCCAACAACAACAACACACTCGTCATATATGTAATGACATATTTTAACCCTTTCAGGGTCCATGTCGTAGATCTACGGCTTTATGTTGAGGGTCCAAACCGTAGATCTACGCCATGAGCTCAGCTCACTCTGATAAGCTGTGAGCGGTAAATTTGGGCCTAGACATGAGAGAATACATTTAAGTGGTATGTGTGCACCACATAAAACAAATCCTGCAGCAAACAGTGCATAATAAGAGAAAAAAAGAGAGACCGTAATTTTCGATTAAAACAGCAACTTTGCAGTGCTCTTTCATGTTTTTTATAGTTGTATTTGCAATTTCTTAGTCTTAGTTGATAGAATGGAAGATATATTACAGAAATAGAGATGATTTTGATTGGTTTTAGTACTGAAAATGGCTTGACACTGAGCTCAAAGCAGCAGAAATGTTAAATTTTTGTCGATGTTCAAGAGTAAACAAATGACTTCACACGTCTAATACACACCAGCTGGCGGGTCTAATATATGTTCACAAATGTGCTGATATTATTTATACAATTATTACAATACTGCATGACAGTAAATCTTCTATTTTTTGGTTTGAATAAAAATTCATTCTGTGAATTAAAAATCAAAATGGAATTCATTTGTAAAGCCTGAAAACATAACTAATGAACAGAGGAAATGTTACTTTAGTGCCAGGAATGCCTGCATTGTTTATTCTGGACTCTATTTTGAAATTGCAATATTTTGAACTTTGCACTAAATTGGCAAAAATTACCAGTTTCCATTCACTTTATTTTGTAATTGAAACAGTTGAGTTGGCGATTTCTTGTGCTCAGTCGATAGAATAGAAGTAATACTAGTGAAATAGCTAAGAATTTGGTCGACTGGAATAAGGTGATTGGCCTAAAATGGGAGTCAAAGTCGGCAAAATCGCCGATGCATAAATATCGCTGACACATCAATATTCGCGAAAGCATAATTTCGTCAATTTTCCATCAAATTTCGTACTTTTTGCTTTATTACCTTTAGATAGTGTGCCTGGCAATTTAAGTTATAGCACAGTCTTTCCTGTACTGAAGTACTGAAGAGGGACACATTTCTGGGTGAAAAAGCTTACAGGAAGGGAGTCTGCATTTTCCTGTTGTCATATGGGCACGGCATTTTCTAGGGTGGTCAAAGTTGCACGTCCCATGTGTTTTTCCAGATTTCCCATGCCTACAGATACCAAGTGCATAGTATGTGCACAGGCTTGGTTTCCATTTGCCTTGGGTTTCTGTGACTGTATTCCCTGTTGGTGCATGTTTACCTGTCTCTTTCCTATCCTCACTAGAAATTTTGAGAGAAAAAAAAAAAAAAATTCTTACAGAATTAAAGAGTACATTTTTGTGAAGGTAATAAGACAAAAAAAAAAATCTGATCAGTACTTACCGAGATACAGTGCCAAGAAGTTTACCCATAATGACCGGGTGGCGGCAACATTGACGATTTCCACATACGCACATTACTTTATTTAACGTTTTTTGTAGTTTTTTTCTTTTCTAATTTTTTTCTTTTCCTACTAACATTTGGGGCCTGAGAGACCAATACTGTATATAATGTATATATATAAACTCACTGTATTGAACACAATAACCGCACTAAAGTTATTATCATATTATTGTTTACCACTTTTGTTTATTACAATAAACATGCACAAATCTTGTATAATACTAATGTTCTATCATATATTTACATATTTACAATCACTGGACATGGTTTTAGAACTGCTGAAGCTTGTGGAACTCCTTGAAACAAGGCACCGTACAAAGAGGCACCTTACATTCCTAACACATAAACTGAGTGTCTTTGCGTCTTTGTTGCCGTCGTTTTGTTTGTGCACAGACAATGCATTTCTTCTGAGCAAATTTCTTCTTAGTTGTAGGAAGCTGTATTATGAAATGATCACCTTCCCTCCTCAAACGCTTGGGTATATTCTGAGGAATTCGAGGACCTTGTTGTATACCAGGTGTTGTTACCTGGTACTTCATTATGAGTTGTCTGACAACAGACAAACAAAATTCACCATACGGTGGTCTGTTGCCAGTCTTCATTTGGTACATATTATATGCATTGAGCATTTAAATGTCCATGAGATGGAAGAAAAGTTTCATGTACCACTTATAACTCTTACGAACACAATCAACAAAGCCAATCTGTATGTCACATTTGTCAACCAAGCGCATGTTTTGTGTATAATCAATCACTGTCACTGGTTTTTTAATATGTTCATTAGTCACTCCATCAACTTTGCCACTGTCTTGCATTTCGTTACGGTGAATGGTTGTCAGCAATGTGACATCTCGTTTGTCATGCCACCGTAATGCCATGATGTCATTGGTAGTAAACACCTGCACGTCATCACCACGAGCACCTGCGTTGTACCTGGGCATATATTTATGATTAGAACGCATTGTGCCACACACATATGTCTTGTTCACTCGCAAGAAATCACTGAGTAAAGGGCTTGTGTACCAGTTATCGGTATATGATGCATGCCCCTTACCAAGATAAGGTGCCATCATGCTTCTCACTACGTCACCTGAGATACCCAATAACATCTTGGTATCTTTCAATGTTTTACATCCAGTGTATACAACAATATCCAATACTAGGCCTCTGTCACAGTCACAGAGAATAAACAGTTTTACCTTTGTAACTTGTCATGATTGTGACTAGACCTACCTGGAGTTCATTACCTTTGTAAATTGTGAGTTCATTACCTTTGTAAATTGTGAGTTCATTACCTCTGTAACTTGCTCAGCTATCAAAACTTTGGAGTCCTGTCCCTGGACCAATTATGTACCTCTGTAATCTTTTGACTACCGCCCACAGGATGGGTATGGGCTGCATAATAAACATATTAAACTAACTACCAAAGCGTTTCCTCTTGCTCGGTATATACTGCTTGAATGACAGCCTACCTATGAACAAAATCAAAGACTCGTCAATTACAAGATTCTTGAATGGATAGAAGTACATGTTGAACTTTTGTTTGAGATACATAAAAACATTTCTAATCTTGTATAACCTGTCACTTCTGTCAGGCCTGGTTTTGTCAGAGAAGTGCAACATACATAACAGTAAGATAAACCTGTTCACTGGGATGATTTCACTGAAGACCGGGGTAGAAATTAGCCGATCTGTGGACCAGTATGCTTTTATATTATGCTTATAGACATGAGGTATAAGCATTATTGTTGCAAAAAGCAAATACATTTCTGCAACAGTCATCTCTTTCCACCGGTGTAGTCTTGACTGTGGTGATATGATCGTATTTGCCATGGTGTACTCAAAATACAGTGGTCCCTCGTTTTTCGTAATTAATCTGTTCCTGGAGGAGCTTCTATAAACGAAATTTACGATTTGCGAATCAATTTTCCCCATAAGAAATAATGTAAATACAATTAATCCGTTCCTGACACCCAGAAGTATTAAAACAAAAAATTTTTTTACATGAAATATACATGTAGTACATAAACAATACAATGGGAAATGATGAATAAAACATTAACAGCATAATACTTACCTTTATTGGAGATTCTTCTTAGTGTATGGGAGACTGGAGGAGGAGAGACATTGGATTGTTTACAGTTTGGAAGGGGAATCCCCTTCCAGCAACACCTCAGGTACCAATTGCTTCTCTGGGGTTGCTTCTCTTCTCTGTTTCTTAATGCCACTAGGACCACCTTGAGTCACTCTAGTCCTGTCTCGCAAAGTAACTGTGGAGAGAGCTCTGTTTCTGGCGTCTCTAACACTTCCCTAAAATGACCCAAGACTTTGTCACTGTACATATTTCTCACCTTCTTTACCACAGGCTTGGCACTAGGAGCTTTTTTTGGAGCTATGGTAGCTTATTTAGTACCTGCAAGCACTAAAATGAGTGGAATATTATGAAATATTTCATAGGAGCACTTGAGGGGACCTTCACTCACTGGTAAACAATGCCAGACTGGCTGGGTAGGGAGGCCTCCCCGGCTCACACCGTGCGTACGCGTCCCGGACGAACTACTATTCACGAGTCAACCTATGAAAAGCGAGTCCATGTTTATACGAAAATACCCCTATGATTGGCGAAATTTACGATTGCCAAGAACTACGAAAAGCGAGGGACCACTGTACTTGTTACTTTCCCTGGCAATAGTTTCCATCAAGGGCTGGTCAAAGAATATTTTAAAAAATTCCAGTTCATTGGCCGTGGTTCCAAGGGGACAAGTAGGTAGAATTCCACTTTGAGAGTCATCAAAGTGGTGGGGCTTGGGAACAAAACTGAGATTTTGCTGCCAATCCCAGATACAGTTTGCTGGTGGATACTGGACATCATAGGCTGGTTGTGAGGGTAGTTGTGGTTGTGGTGGGCTGGTGGCTGACGCTCCGCTTTGTCCTTGAACTGAGGAGTCAGCAGCGTGGGTCCCAGCCTGGGCTGGTGAGTCACACATGGCCATGGCACTACCATCACCACTACCACCAACTACTGATGCCTGTGGTCTATCCATGCCAAGTGTAGTGACATCATCCTCACTTTCACTGTCTATTCCTGGTGTAAGGCCACAGGATGTACTCTGGGATGTACTCCGTCCCCTGGGCACTGCATAGGGTACACTACCCGAGCGCATGCGGCGGCGTACATACCGAAGCTTCACTGGTGAATATGTTTCCTCGCTATCACTACTCGAATGATCGTCAAGAGCAACAAAATCACAATTCACGTCACTATCATCATCATTACTAAAGTCAGAAGCCTGGCCACGCAAAAATAAGTTTTCTCTTATGATGAGGTACAACTGACCGTGACTGAGGAGTGCCCACACCAGAGGTAGAAGGTTGAAGATTGTCAGGGTTTTCTGTGTTATTATCGATATCCTGGTCATTCCTTTCGGTCACTAACTGATCAAAGCCAAAGAGTTCGTCTTCATTTCCACTTCCATCAGAGTCAGAACTATCAGATAGGAAGAGGAGAGTCCAAATTTTCCTTGGAGCGAGAGCTGCCTTGCGACGAGGCATGATGAACAAAGGTAACAGAGCCGGCGTTCCCACAATGCTATGTGGGCGCCTAGAATTTTTATTTATGGTGTACACCCACCACGCAGACCCGTTCCCCCACATGTAGGCCTATGAGCGTTTTAGTGCTAAATTTGACGCTGCTAGAATTTTGGCGTAGATCTACGGTTTGGACCCTGAACGTGAAGCCGTAGATCTACGGGACGGACCCTGAAAGGGTTAACAGTAATTGCCATTACTACACTGCTAGTCAGGTTAAAACACTACTCAGTGCCAGCAACAACATTACAGTCTACAACTTTCATTATTTTTACTGAAACCTGGCTCATACAAGATTTGACAGACATATTTACCATACCTGATTACACAACCATACATAACTGCAGGGCTAACCAACCAGGAGGCACTACCATCTATTACTCTGGTGAACTGGGATGTATGAAATCTACTTGCACAAGGGACGACAATGGCGAATATATAATAGCTAAATTCACATCAAAAAACCTTAAGCAACCTATAACAGTTGGAGCAGTCTACAGACTACCACAGACAAATATGTACTTACATTTTTAGTAGTAACCTTAGAAACATGGTAACTGAGTCAGAGTTGAATAAACACCACCCAATACTTACAGACTTCAACATGAACCTCATCCAAACAATTGACCCTCCAGTAGTTGATTTCACAAACACTATGAAAAACGGCTTGCTGCTACCTTCTATAACTAAGTCAACAAGAATCTCTGAGCGAAGTGCCTCATTATTTGACCATATCTGGACCAACACGATATCCCCACTACAAGCATGTATACTCACAGACAACACTACAGATCACTACCCTACCTTTCTCATAACCAACTTATGTAAACTGCCTCACGGCTCGAGAAAGATCTCATTTTGCCTGCATGACGAGACATCTGTAAATAATTTCATATTAGCACTAGGTGACACTGATTGGCAGAGAGAGCTAGCTGACAGCAACAATATTGACAAAGATGTCAAAACTTATTTACATAAAACCCTAAACCTCTATAACAAGCAATGTCTGATCAGAATGAAGCAGATCACTGAAAAGAGACTAAATAGCCCATGCCTAACAAATAGTATCCTCAAATATATTGATAAAAAGCACCAACTTGAAAATCTGTTCAGATTAGGCCTGATTACTAAAGAACTGGCTAAACAATACACATCAATACTCACAAAACTAATATGAAAATCAAAGCAACTGTATTACGAAAATAGATTTATTTATATAAAAGGTGATATGAAATACCTGGCAAACCCTCTCCAAAATTTTGGGCTCTAGGAAACCCTCTGGAAACGGAGATATAAACTTAACTACACCAGATGAACCTCACATACAGCCTATAGACACGGCCAACAAATTTAATGTCTTCTCTACAGTAGGATCAAAGCTAGCAAGTAAAATTCCTAGCTCAAATACCCAGCCGAAAGAATACCTCACTGGCAACTACCCAAATACTCTACAGTGGACCCCCGGTCCACTGTAGAGTATCCGGTATTCGATGCATTATATCGCAAAAAATTTTCCTCGGTATTCGATTGAAAATCCGGTATTTGATACAATTCATACGAGACCTGTCCATGTGTGGCCAGAACTGCCCCATGTGTGCCAGTGTTTACAAGCCAGCCAGTGTGCGCGCATCTAAGGATACATTCGGTACATTCCATATTATCCATATTATCACTGTGTTTGGCGCTTGTTTCTGCAAAATAAGTCACCATGGGCCCCAAGAAAGCTTCTAGTGCCAACCCTGTGGTAAAAAGGGTGAGAATTAGTATGGAAATTAAGAAAGATTTTGAAGGGTTTGGGGCTAACCCTGAGAAGCCTATGCCAGTTGTGGAATCCATTGTGTCTACTTCAAAAATTAAGGAAATGTGTGCACAGTAGGTTGAAGTGCAAACCTTTATGGATGAAAATCACCCTAACACAGCTATTGCAAGCCATGCTGGTGACTATTACAATGGCAATGTTGTGGCCCATTTTAGACAAATCGCAAAGGAACGGGAGGTACAGAGCTCTATGGACAGATTTGTTGTGCGACAGAGGTCCAGTGACTCTCAAGCTGGTCCTAGTGGCATTAAAAGAAGAAGGGAACTAACCCCAGAAAAGGACTTGCTACCTCAAGTCCTAATGAAAGGGGATTCCCCTTCTAAACACTAACACCTCTCTCCTCCTCCCATCCTATCAATCATCACCAGATCTTCATTAAAGGTAAGTGTCAATTATTTTATTGTTATTGTAATCATTCTATTGCATTAAACTTAATATTTCATGTAGTAAAATTTTTTTTTTTCATACTTTTGGGTGTCTTGTACGGATTAATTTGATTTCCATTATTTCTTATGAGGAAAATTGATTCGGTTTTCGATATTATCGGTATTCGATGAGCTCTCAGGAACGGATTAATATCGAATACCGGGGGTCCACTGTATATTTAGCTCCAACTAATTCTACTGGTCTCACTCATCATTAAATCATTAATAAAACAAAGCAGGAGATCTAGATAACATGCCACCATTTATAAATAAAAAAGCTGCATATGTGCTGTCACCCATTACTGCAACAATATTTAACAAATCTGTAGTGTCCTCAACCTTCCCATCTATACTCAAGACAGCAAGGGTTACCCCGATCCTCAAAGGAGGTGATCCAACTGACTTGAACAACTACAGACCAATAAAAAACTTGCCCTTACTTTTTAAAATATTCAAAAAAATACATGTAATACACAAATGACTTTACTCCTACCTTATATCCAACAACATACTTAACCCATGCTATTTTGGGTTTAGACCAAAAAAAAGTAGGAATAATGCTATTATACAAATGATTGAACTAATATATACAGCCCTCGATAAAAATGTATAGCCTCTGATGTTCTTCATTGGCCTATGAAAAGCATTTGATAGAGTGGACCACAATCTCCTGCACCTAAAACTAAATCATTATGGCATCAGAGGGCATTCCCTTGATTACCTAGAATCTTATCTTAACGACAGACAACAGTATGTACAGTGGAACCTCTGTTTTTCTTTTTTTGCCCTGGTTTTCACTGAATTCGGTTTTCAACTACTTTTTTCGTCCAAATTTTGTCCCAGTTTTCATTCATCACCTCAGGTTTCATCGAATTGACAGTGGTCCGCCGTACCGAACATGTCCACCTGCGCCCACACAAACCATCCCACGCGTTCTGAGTCAGTCTGGCTTTCTTTCTCATCGGTAGAGGGTGGTAGTGATGGTGGTAGAGGGTGGTAGTGATGGTGGTAGAGGGTGGTAGTGATGGTGGTAGAGGGTGGTAGTGATGGTGGTAGAAGGTGGTAGTGATGGTGGTAGAGGGTGGTAGTGATGGTGGTAGAGGGTGGTAGTGATGGTGGTAGAGGGTGGTAGTGATGGTGGTCGAGGGTGGTAGTGATGGTGGTCGAGGGTGGTAGTGATGGTGGTAGAGGGTGGTAGTGATGGTGGTAGAGGGTGGTAGTGATGGTGGTAGAGGGTGGTAGTGATGGTGGTAGAGGGTGGTAGTGACGGTGGTAGAGGGTAGTAGTGACGGTGGTAGAGGGTAGTAGTGATGGTGGTAGAGGGTAGTAGTGATGGTGGTAGAGGGTAGTAGTGATGGTGGTAGAGGGTAGTAGTGATGGTGGTAGAGGGTAGTAGTGATGGTGGTAGAGGGTAGTAGTGATGGTGGTAGAGGGTAGTAGTGATGGTGGTAGAGGGTAGTAGTGATGGTGGTAGAGGGTAGCAGTGATGGTGGTAGAGGGTAGTAGTGATGGTGGTAGAGGGTAGTAGTGATGGTGGTAGAGGGTAGTAGTGATGGTGGTAGAGGGTAGTAGTGATGGTGGTAGAGGGTAGTAGTGATGGTGGTAGAGGGTAGTAGTGATGGTGGTAGAGGGTAGTAGTGATGGTGGTAGAGAACCTCTCCTCCCTCTCCCCTACTTGCCATCTTCCATACACCAACAAAGTCTTCAATAAAGGTAAAAGTAATGTTAACCCTTTGACTGTTTTGGTCGTATATATACGTCTTATGAGCCACTGTTTTTGACGTACATATACACAGAAATTCTAGCGGCTTCAAATCAAGCAGGAGAAAGCTGGTAGGCCCACATGTGAGAGATTGGGTCTGTGTGGTCAGTGTGCACCATGTAAAAAAAATCCTGCAGCACGCAGTGCATAATGAGAAAAAAAAAACTCCGACCATTTTTTTAATTAAAATGCCGAATTTGTGGTCTATTTTCGTGGAGTGTTTATGGCTGTACTCTCGTTTTCTTGGTCTCATTTGATAGAATGGAAAACATATTATAGAAATAGAGGTGATTTTGATTGGTTTTACTATAAAAAGAACCTTGAAATGGAGCTCAAAGTAGGGGAAATGTTTGATTTTTGCCGATGTTCAAAAGTAAACAAATGATGTCATTGTCCAATAAATGTCCAACTAGCCATTCTAATATGCAGTCCTGAATGGGTTGACATTATTTGTACAATTATTATAGTATTGCAGTAGTCTGCATAACAGTAAATCTTCTATTTTTTCTTTGAATAAAAATTCAAAATACAAAGTAAGAGGGGCCCTGAGATGTGACTGATGAACAAAGAAAATGTTATTTTAGAGCCAGGAATGTCTGCATTGTTCATTCTGCAGATTATTTTCAAATTGTCATATTTTTTAATTTTCGTGAAATTAGCCAAATTGCAAATTTCTGACCACGTTACTGGGTAGTTGAAATCGATAAATGGGCAGTTTCTTGTACTCAATTGATAGAAAAAATGGAGTTCTAAAGAAATAGCTATGAGTTTGGTCGAATAGAACAATGGAATTAGCCGAAAATAGGGCTCAAAGTGGGCGAAATCACTGATTTGTAAATATCGCCAAGGTAGCCAAATTTGTGAGAGCGTAATTCTGTCAGTTTTCCATCAAATTTCGTTCTTTTGGTGTCATTACAATCGGGAAAAGATTCTCTATCATTTCATAAGAAAAAATAATTTTTTTTTTTTTTAAATTTTGCAACACCAGGAAACGCCTCAGGATTGGGAGTTGCGACAGTCAAGGGGTTAAATTTCATTCCCACATCCAACATATATCCAAGAAAATTTCCAAACCAGTAGGCATCCTTTTCATGATACAATGCTATGTACCACAAATGACACTCTTTAATATATCCTTACCTCACCTACGGTATTTGTGCCTGGGGATCAACCACAGCCGACCACCTTCAACCTTTAATAACTCAACAGAAAGCTGCTGTGCAGATGATTACCAGCTCCTGTGCTAGACAGCACACCCACCATTTTTCAAAAGCCTGAACATGCTAAATGTAAGAGACATGCACTTATAATATTGTGCCTACTACATATGCAGAACAGTAAATTCCACTATAAACCCTCCACTTAAACTTCTCCTTGATAGTTACAACAGAATGTAGTCACAATACAAGGAATAAGGCACTCATCACAACCCTCATGTCAGTCTCACACTATGCAAAAATGCAATGCACATAAAGGGCCCAAAGATCTGGAACTCACTGCCAGAACCAGTAAAGGATCCCCTGATACTTACAATACTAACCAAATCAACCAAAACAACTTCTAATTAGTTATATTATGTGACCTCTAGTCTTAAATATCTGCCAATTCATGAAATATTACTGCTTGAACCATTAATTAAGTTTTTATTATGTGCAACTTCAAGATTATTACTCTTATAAACCTCTACCTTGACTACCACATATTAGTATTAAGATTAAACAAGATTGTAATAAAGTGAACCACTATTATCTTGTCTAGTTTTAAGTAGTTACTATGTATTCAGATTAGTCTGCCCGAAATGCCCTGGCAAGATAGTGACTTTCTTTGCACTTAGCAAACCAAAATTATAATTACACATTGTAACCTTCACAAAGAAATAAATCTAGCTTTATATTCACAAAGTGACCATGAGCCATTTTACCGGGGCTGCCCCACCTGAAATGGTAAACAATCTCTATAAATTGGAGTACAGTATACTTTATAATTACAATGTACAATTTGGGTGATTGGCATATATAACTACAGTAAGCCTCTTGTTATGCAAGGCATATTTGCCATCCTTAAAAGTTAATTATGATTACACAATTATATAAGAATAAGAATACACAGTTTTTAAAATACTGGAGGTGTTTAGTAATTCAATAAAAAAGTACAAACATTGATGTATTAGAGATGAAGCTAGGTATGCGAGATGAAGGAATGATTGCAGATGAATGGTTCAGAGAAATGACACGTTGAAAAATTAGACACATGTGCAACTCTTGGGTATCTTTATTGAGGAAACGTTTTGCCACACAGTGGCTTCATCAGTCCATACATAGGAGAAACTTGAAGAACAGGAGTAGAATGAGGTAATCAAGTCCCTCAACCTTGTGTCGATGTGGTCAGTCCATCAATCTTGAATAGAATACGGCATATGTGCGGAGAAGCAGCTTATAAACCGTAGGCAGGAGAGGTGCAGCAGTCGTAGGTGGTGTCACATTTGTCCAATGTGGAAGTAGGTCGTGCCCAAGGGTTAGGCAAGTGAAGAATTCCCAAGTATTAAGATCCCAAGAAGCTGCAGTGTCTGACAGGATTGCAGATGAATGGCTCAGAGAACCGATACATTGGACAAATGCGACACCACCTACGACTGCTGCACCTCTCCTGCCTACGGTTTATAAGCCGCTTCTACGCACATATGCCGTATTCTATTCAAGATTGATGGACTGACCACATGGACTCAAGGTTGAGGGACTGATTACCTCGTTCTACTCCAGTTCTTGAAGTTTCTCCTATGTATGGACTGATAAAGCCACTGTGTGGCAAAACGTTTCCTCAAAGATACCCAAGAGTTGCACATGTGTCTAACTTATCATGAAGGAATGATAGACAAGGACAGGGTAATAGCAATCCCACTTTTTCCAGTTTAATGTGAACCTTAGCAACAGATACAGGTGTACCCACTGGCAGTGAATCTTATCATTAGCCTAAGTGATACAACCTGCAGAGATGCTGGATGGTGACTGGCAGCTCCCAGCTGGGTAGGTCTTGAGCTCAGCTATAGAAAATAGAAACCTACTGTGTTAAAAATGATAAAGAGAACTCCAGTACTAGTAAAAGGAAAGGAAACTATTACAGGTACCATCCGACTTACGACCGAGCTTGGCTCCGAACAACCGGTCGTAAGTCAAAATGGACGTAAGTCGAACCTTACTGCTGAATATCAACTTCACATTTTTGTAATGACTTTACTTTGTTGTTTTATTTTGGTATTTCATTTTTTACTTTACTTTTTATGCTGTCAGTGCTGTATTTTATACTGTAAGGTTTAGGATAAACACTGTGTACAGCACAAACAGTTTTTTATTTCCCAGAAATTTGGCATAAAAACACGGTCGTAAGTCAAGTGGTCGTATGTCGAGCAGGTCATAAGTCGGATGGTAGGTGTACTTGTCCTAATCATTCATTAAAACTCATACAAAGAAACCCACTTCATTCAAGCGAGTTTCTTTTTGTACCTAATAATATTTTATTACATTTGAACCACGTTATAATCTGTACACTGCATAAAAGAAGTGAAGTACAGTGGACCCCTGGTATACGAAGGCATCGGTATACGTTAAATCCGGTATACAATACATTTTAACGCAAAAATTTTGCCTTGGTTCGCGTTAAAAAAACCGGTATACGCGATTCATCCAAGACGCGTCCACATGTGGCCTGAACTGCCCAGTGCGTACCAGTGTTTACAAGCGAGCCAGCCAGTGTGCTAGCATCTAAGCATACATTCGGTACATTCCATATTATCACAGTGTTTTTGGTGCTTGTTTCTGCAAAGTAAGTCACCATGGGCCCCAAGAAAGCTTCTAATGCCAATCCTGTGGTAAAAAGAGTGAGAATTAGTATGGAAATTAAGAAAGATTTTGAAGGGTTTGGGGGCTAACCCTGAGAAGCCTATGCCAGTTGTGAAATCCATTGTGCCTACTTCAAAAATTAAGGAAATGTGTGCAAAGTGTGTTGAACTGCAAACCTTTATGGATGAAAATCACCCTAACACAGCTATTGGAAGCCGTACTGGTGACTATTACAATGACAACGTTGTGGCCCATTTTAGACAAATCGTAAAAGAACAGGAGGTACAGAGCTCTATGGACAGATTTGTTGTGCGACAGAGGTCCAGTGACTCTCAAGCTGGTCCTAGTGGCATTAAAAGAAGAAGGGAGGTAACCCCGGAAAAGGACTTGCTACCTCAAGTCCTAATGGAAGGAGATTCCCCTTCTAAACACTAACACCATCAACACTCTCCCCTCCTCCCATCCCATCAATCATCACCAGATCTTCAATTCAAATTCAAATTCCAAGTTTATTCTGTATAAGGATTACAATGCTGAGTTTACAGAATTTGGTTATTGTGTGGTTTACATATAGTAAAATACTAATTACAGAGGGGGCCACTAGAACATCTAGCATGGCTAGGCATTTCGGGCAGACTTAGATTAATTCTTAACTTTAAAATATTACAAATGATGAGGTAAGTTGGTATTATGGCTAAGTGACTAAATACTAGTTTGTGAGTTTAGCAATGTGAATGCTTTTGTTTTGGCACAATACATAGTTTCAGTATTGGAGTATCACAGGCCAACTTATGACTAGTTAGGATTCATTATTTTAAGATTGAGATTGATATTTCTGTTTATGGTCAAATGGGTGAGTGAGTGTAAGTGTGAACCACCAGGTGGTTTTCGTGTAATTAGCTGACGGGGTGTATCAGGGAGATAAGATGTTTTCTAATGGTAGTTTTGATGGTGATGAATGTGTCTGCAGTTCTAGAGTTTTCAGGTAGGGTGTTCCAGATTTTAGGGCTTTTGACATGCATTGAATTTTTGTAAAGGTTTAGTCGGACACAGGGAATGTCAGAGATGTTTGTGTCTGGTGTTATGCCTGTGGGTTCTGTCACAACTATCAAGAAAGCATTTAAGGCCAAGGTTAATATTGGAATTTAAGGTCCTGTAGATGTAGATTGCATAGTAGTAAGTGTGGATGTATTGAACAGGGAGTAAGTTTAGATCCATGAAGAGTGGGGGGGTGTGTTGCCAGGGATGGGATTTAGTGATTATTCTTACTGCGGCTTTTTGTTGGGTTATTATTGGCTTTAGGTGTGTTGCTGCAGTTGATCCCCAAGCACAATAGCATAGGTGAAGTATGGATAAATAAGCGAGTGGTATAGTGTGAGAAGGGCATTTTGCGGCACGTAGTATCGTATTTTGGAGAGGAAGAGGATCCAAACCGTTTTGGATACTTTTTTGGTAATGTGTTGGATATGGGTGCTGAAATTCAGGTTGTTGTCAAGGTATAGGCCTAGGAATTTTCCCTCATTATGTCTGGCAATTAGAGTGTTGTCGATCTTAATGTTAATTTGCGCAACTCCTGCTCTGCTACCAAACATAATATAGTAGGTTTTGTCAGTGTTAAGCGTAAGTTTATTGGCTGTCATCCAAGTCGATATTTTGATCAGCTCCTCGTTAACAATGGTGTTGAGGGTGGCAAGATTAGGGCGAGAGATGGCATAAGTCGTGTCGTCAGCAAAGAGAATGGGGTTCAGGTGTTGCGATACGTTTGGAAGATCATTGATGTATATGAGGAAGAGCAGGGGACCAAGGACACTTCCCTGCAGAATTCCAGTATCAAGTGGCCGTGTTGTTGATGCTGTGTCTTTAATGGTGACATACTGATACCTATTAGTAAGGTAAGATTTGAAATATGCAAGCGCATGGCCTCTTATACCATAATGGTCAAGTTTGTGGAGTAGGATGCCGTGGTCTACTGTGTCAAAAGCTTTTCTTAGGTCAATAAAAATTCCTAGTGGATATTCCTTATTTTCCAATGCTGTGTAAAGCAGATCTAGCATTTTTATTATTGCATCATTAGTGCTTTTATTTTTTAATAAAGGTAAGTGTCAGTTTGTGTGTATTAAAATTAATATTTCACGTGGTAAAAAAAATGTTTCATACTTTTGGGTGTCTTGCACGGATTAATTTGATTTCCATTATTTCTTATGGGGAAAATTGTTTCGGTTTGCGATAATTTTGGTTTACGATGAGCTCTCAGGAACGGATTAATATCGCAAATCAGGGGTCCACTGTACTTAAATTTGAATTTACTGCCCTATAAATAGTTAGGATTATACCAGAGTCCTGAGAGTATAAGATCACAACCATTAAAAGGAAGCAACATCAGACAAGGCCATGCCTAAAACTACTCTTCATATGCTACATGCAGGGTTTTGGGTACCACAAAATATTTCCATATACATAAAGAATGTTCTGCTGAAATTTTTGCACCAGTGACAGCCTGGCCCCAAAAAATATAAATTTCACTGAAAAAAAATATATTGTTTATTCAATTGTTTTTTTTGTAAAAAAAAACTTAATAAACATGTACTGTAACGTTAACTCTACCAAAGTTAAATCAAGACAGTGAAATACATACCAATGTTTTTAGAACTGCAATAGATGTTGCCCGATACAAAAAGGCCAAGAAAACTGTAAACGTCCAGTTGCAGATTTCTTTAAAGAGCCTGAAATAAGATATTCCATTATAGACCAAGAAGCTCTAGGAGTACTAGGTGAAGTAAAACACTTGTGCAACACTTGGGAATCCTCATTCTAGAAACATTTTGCCAACCAGTGGCTTCAGTCCAATGCAGAGAAACAGGAAAAGATGAGAAGGAGCCTGAGGTAATCAGTCCCTCAGCCAGGAGCCATTGTGTTCAGTCAATCAGTTTTGATAATAGTGCAGCATATTTGTGGAGATGAGGTAGAGTAGTGGTATGTGAAGTTACCAGTGAAAAACCACACTACTGGAAGTATGTGGAAGTAAGTTGCTATACCACACAAAACTAACTCATCCAACTACTTCTGTTTTTAACCATCTCTTATAATCTTTATTAGCCTGAAATCATAGAACCATTTCGAAACTACTCAAGAAATCCCATTTAACTAGGATCGCTAAATCGGTTTCAAATATTAATATGCACTTAAAATTGTACTATTATAAACTGTACTAACTGTAATACTCTCTGCTCCCTCTTTACTATAAAGTTTTCTAGTTATAATATTTTTGGTACCAAGTTTTTTTGTAATAATACAGAATTAAAATTTCCACTACATAACCCATGTCTAGTTTTATGTAGTCTGTAAGCATTAAGATTAGTCTGGCCAAAATGCTCATGCATGCTAGTGGCCTTCTTTAAGCTTAACAATGCTTATTACATGTAAACAACAGTTTGTATACTACACAAAGAATTTTTTTTTGTTTTATTTTGATGCAGGTTAGGCAAGCTCTCAATATTTCTGTGCATCAAGATCACAAGATGTTGCTGTGTCAGTTTTCTAAGCTATTGATTCAAATGCTATGTGTCAAAACAAAAATACCTAGATGCATTCATGGCTTCCATCAAATGAAATTTAACAGACACACTTGCCTCCTTCCACCAGAATTAGCTACTGTCATATGCAGTGTACAATTATATTATTGCAATTAGAGAGAAGGACTAAACCCTTAGGGAATCACACAGCTCCTAGACAATGGGAGGAAATTACAGTAGGACTGATCTAAAGGGAAATGACTCCATTCCTTGAATCAAAAGCCCTTTACCATCACTGAGGCCCCTCAGATGAAGGAATGTGGTATCTAAGCTCTGCATTAATTATAAGTGATAATACTGAACATACAGAACCATTATTGCTAAATATTCACTGAGAGATGCTAAACCCATAGTAATAAGATTTGATATGAGGAAAAGGAGTGTAGCTCCAAGCCTTTGAATCAAGATCTCATCACCAGCCATAAGGCACCTTGCTTAAAGGGAGTAGCAATATCCTGCTTACCATGTAAGCCATGACATTCCTTCTAGCCTTATATTACACAAGAATCCAAGACTATATATTAAATATATACAGAAGAACAAATTGCTTCAAATTACCAGACAATTATTGAATGTGTAAATAGTCTTATGAACACGGGAAGTAGGTTTGGGTGACGTACGACACTATCAATGACAGATAAAGTATGATAATCTAACTGTTCACTGATTAATCTTATAATCAAGAGATAGCTTAGGTACATAAACACTGTTTCTAGGCTCCTCAGGTTTAACACCTACTGCATATATTACTGGTCTTTTAATATTCACTGTTATTTTATGTCTAGGGTTATTATTACAATATGTACAAGGTAATATATAATAAAAATGGAAAACTTACCTCCAGTGATCATACATAAGATAACCTGATAGAATAGGGTATGAAATATCACTCGGGACAACATCTTTGCAAAGGTATCATGGCGAACAACAACATAGATAGGCATGTCAGTGCACAAAATTCCCCAACAACAAAAAAGTTTTCAGGAAAACAGCAGAACAGCTGCACAGACATATAATTATATTGGTAAGCCATGTTGTTTCCCATGGCATAAATAGTATTCTTTACAGTACCAACTGCTAACAAAACCTCAGGATCTTACCTTGGAATCACACAAAAATGCCAATGTGTGGCTCACTGGGAGCCTCCCAGACAACAAGAATGCTCTCAAAACACTTATTCGCTGCCATCACACTGCATCAACCTCTGGGAACATCCAAGAACACTTTAACAATAGCCAGAGCAACTCTTACCTTTTGGGCACCACAAAAATTTGTCCAGCACGCACACAACCAACAATTTCTGGCCATGTGGGTGGGGTGGGGGAAGGGGAAAAATGAGAGACAAAGGGAGACAGAAACAGAGACATAATGACAAAGACAGAGATAGAGTGAGTCCCATGAAAATGCTCACCAGGCACATAATCATCAAGCTCACCAGCAGCAGAACCTACAGAGAAATCAGCTGCTGAATCAGCAGCGAAACACAAGAGTTGCAGTAAATAGGAGTCCACTGTCCTAGGCACCTAGGTAGTGCTCTTGCTGTCACTCTAGAGGGGGACACCACTGACAACTGCCTGCGCAATACCAGGTGCAATTATTGCCACAAAAGGGGACATCAGGAGGGCTAGTGTTGTAAGAAAAAGGAACTTGACAGACAGAACAACCAGTTCTTCAGAGATACGTTCTCAGAGCATACCAGTAGGATCTCTAAATTGGTGACAACATTCACACGTCACCCACTCAGCTACAACTATCTCAGCCAAGCAGGTAGTTTTGTGCCATATACAAAACCACAGAGGTACGTCCCAGCGGCTGCCTCAGTGTCCTACCTGTTTCAAGGGCAGGTACATTACTCAAACATTGCTCAAACTTTATGCTATAAGGCAAATCCTACTCTTAGATTATTTTCATATCTTAGTGACTGTATTGTGTGTGCAATTAATGAATATTTCAATTATATTATTGTTCAAGGCCCTAAACTATCTTTTGGTAACTAGTACCAACTACCTCATACTTTTTTTATTACTTTGTAAAGTACAATAAATTGCTCAACTTACTATATATAACAAATCAGATTTTTTATTATTTTATTATCACACTGGCCGATTCCCACCAAGGCAGGGTAGCCCAAAAAAGAAAAACTTTCATCATCATTCACTCCATCACTGTCTTACCAGAAGGGTGCTTTACACTACAGTTTTTAAACTGCAACATTAACACCCCTCCTTCAGAGTGCAGGCACTGTACTTCCCATCTCCAGGACTCAAGTCCGATCTTACTCCCAAATCAATATTATATCTTAGTAACTATCTGTCAATTTAACTTTGTTTACCATTACTTAATTTAGTCCCTTATATATTTTTCTCCTTTATTTTAGCTTATATAACAACCAGAGTTCATATATTCACAATTGTTAAAATAATCAAGGTGCTATTCTCAGGTGCTAAAGTGTAATAAGTTCATTATTTTGCCATTATATTCATTTATTTGATTACCAATTTATTTGTTCACCACAAATTATTTTAGTACCTTTTATATTGTCTCATTTATTTTAGCTTTAAAGAGCTACTTTAGCTCATATTTTTACATTTGTTAAAATAATTCAGGTGCTATTTTATAGCTTTAGAACATTTACTTTATCTTATACCTGACACTACAGATGTCTATGCCATTCCTGGTTACACAGCCATACACAACTGTAGGCCAGATCAACAAGGGGGTGGCACAGCTATATACTACTCAGACCAACTAGAATGTATCACTAATACTTGCACAAGGGATGAACATGGGGAATATATAATAGCTAAATTCAAATCCAAATATCTACAAAAACCTCTCACAGTGATAAACATCTACAGAGTACCACAGTCAAATATTAGCCGTTTTAGTGAAAACCTAGGAAGTATGATAACTGATGCATGCATGAACAAAGATCACTTACTACTCTCAGGTGACTTCATATAAATCTCCTACAAGACCAGGACCCACACGTTGCTGAATTCACAAACACTGAGCAACTACATGTTGCTACCAACAGTAACAAAACCTACAAGAGTTACAGAGACTAGTGTTTCCCTACTAGACCACATCTGGACCAACACCATATCCAAGCTCGACAAAGGGTTAACCCTTTGTCGAGCTTGGCCGAAAAAATTCGGTATTAATTACGTGTTTTTGGCGCGTGTCATACTTTGCGCCCCGCGCGACCAGCTTCCCGTTCTTTAGTTCCAACCAATCACAAGCCTTCCCTGAGTCTCTTCAGCTAAGTACAGTTCGCTTCTGCCGCCTTCCCATTGGTTGAGAGATCAAAATATAAACACTGGTGGCTTGGCTTCGAACACACACGCATTTTTCCCTCCACCCTTACTAATCTACTCTTGGATTATACATTCTACAATGTCGGTAAGTACTGATTGTTGTGTTTAGTGCTTACATGAATAGTTTAGGCATATTTTGATATATACCTAAAGTCCGTGTGAAGCATAATATGAGTGTAGCATGCAGTTGAAAAAAGTGCAAGCATTTTAGTCCGAATTCTTTCGGTCTTGCGCGAGTTTCCGGGAATGTCCAATTATAGTCAAATAAATATTTATAAAAAAATTTCAATTGCATATATGAACTCTGTAGTGGTCTGGATTTATACAGGAGGTTTCTATTGTCCTTCCAGTTCCATGAGAGGCTGTTTTATGGGGAGCAGTCGACCAGCAGGTCGAGGTATGTCTGCGTTTCTGAAGACAGTGACTCGGAACCAGAGGTAGACTAACCAGAATTGCTGGATAGTGGTGATGAATACTTGCCACTGGATGCACAGGATGCAGAGATGTCAAGTGATGATGAGGAGGAAGAAAGGACATCTGTGGCATGCAAAGAGTACGTAACCTTTATTCGGCGCATGGACACACCCTCATTTACAGGCTATCTCCCCCAACCAGCGAACCAGGTTGCTAAGAGTTGATGATGGGGCCCCATCGTTCAACTAGTGACCAGGTTCTAGCCAATAAGAAGGTGGGATTGACAATCGCAGAGGTTATGTGGATACCGCTCTCCTGTCTGCCCTTGTCATTCCCATTCTAGAGCTGGTTGAAGCACGGTCTGCTATCTTGTGGCTTCTATTTCTGCCTTGCTTACCGTGGAGTGCACTATATTTATCACTGTACATAGTGTACATATTGCTGTTATAAATTGGTGAAGGATAATATAAGTCTAAACTTTTTCTACTGTGTTTATTTGCTCCCATTACACCTGGGATAACAGGCCATTTGAAATCCTAGGTTGTAATATGGGTAGCCTGTCCGAGAGCTGGACTTAGAGAAACGGTTGAGCTTAGGGTGAAGCTTGTAGCAGGAACATTGTGTAGCTTGCTGTTTCGCTTCGCTTTACAAATTTTGCGTGTCAGTTGCTTATGATCAGCCTTGCTATTGTGTGATCGTTCAACAGCTCGCTACTAGCTTGTTCAGTGTGCTCGCTTCGCTACGGTCAATCTTGTGTGCAGTCGGCTTTGCTTGTATGCGTATTCTGCAATCGTACTGTGCATAGCTAAGCGTGTTCTGCAAATTAACGTGTTACGTTGGGGTATTCGTACTGTGCATAGCGAATAACTTATGCCACCTAGACGAGTCAGACGCCTGGTGTCGGCATATACTTTGCATAACCTACCTAAATTGTCCCTACAGCGTTGTTGGCAAATTGCTCGTTCCATTGGCATTCCCTATAAACGCACTCTCACAGCTGCGCAACTGCGTTCACTTATTGCTGACATACTTATTGAAGAAGAGATGGCACATCAAACTCCTCCCTCTACGGGAGCTAGGGAAAAAACTCTTATGTTCTCGCATGAGGAAGATGATACACCTACGGAGCAAAATGGTCAGTATGGTGCAGCTGGGTTGTCTCGAGGTGAATCAGCGTCGTTGGCACTTGAGCTGGCAAAAATCACGCTGGAGCAAACTAGGGAACAGAGAGCATTCGCAAGGGAAGAATTTGATAGGGAAAGAGAAAGGAGGCAGTTTTCGCATTCTGTAAACGATTTCAGTTTACAAAAAGCAGTACAGCTTGTTCCCCGCTTCAATGAGGCCGAACCAGAGCAATTTTTCGAAAGCTTCGAAAATCAGGCTCGAGCCTTGAGGTGGCCGGAACAGCACTGGGCAGCGTTGGTTCATACAGCATTATTGGGTAAGGCACAGGAATTTACGTCGGTATTAACTGACGCTGAATTCTCTGATTATCAAGTAGTGAAGACCACAGTGTTGGGAGCATATACATGTATCCCAGCTAAATATCGTAAGACCTTCAAATTGAACAGGCGGCAGCTTGGTCAATCCCTGGTGGACTTTGTGAGACAGCAAACCAAAGCTTTTACCAGCTGGTATAAAGCGAGTGGTGTCTCTAACTTTGAGGAGCTGGTGCAGCTTATTCTGATTGATAACCTGCTGGAGTCTGTGGGACCAGAGGTTCGTGTCTTTCTGCAGGATCGTGACTTAACCACTGCATTGGAGGCGGCCAGGTTGGCTGATACCTTCGAAACGAACCGCTCCTTGTCCGAGCGGTCCCGTCTCTCTTTTCAACAGTCTGGCGTGAGCAGAGATCGACAACATTGGAGAATGAAGTGCCAGCCGGAGGGAGAGCGTCTACGTCATCCAACCAAGTCACCTGGTGAGCCACGCTTCTCAACATATGGTCCCCCTGCGGAGAGGCAAACTACTTATGGAGCATCTCGACAACAATATCCAGAGAGGCACCAGCCAGAACGACACCACTTGCAACGTCATCAGGGAGTAAAGGGCAAGCCTGTCGTCTGCTTCAGGTGCAATAAAGTAGGTCACATCAGTTCCAACTGCCCCCAAAAACCTCAACCCATCGGGAAAATCTCTAATATCCCTAGTAACATGTCCCCTAGAGAAGTAGAAAAAGGTATGGCCCCTTATTATTGCGAAAGTCTTATTTCCCTTCAGGAAAACTCAGAACCAACTAAAGTAAATACCTTTAGAGATACTGGAGCATATTGCTCACTTGTCAGAGAAGGAATATTACCCCTTTCAGAGAATACTTCCTTGAATTCCTCAGTTTTATTGGAAGCCTATGGAGGAGCTATATATTCAGTTCCTTTGCATAAAATTTATGTACAGTGCAAATATTACACTGGGTACTTGACTGTAGGTATCTCAAAAGGATTTCCCATGAAAAATGCCATGTTATTACTGGGTAATAACATTACTACTGTTACTTCGTGTCCTGAACCTATAATGATTAATGCTTCTCCAGTGTTGGCCATAACTCGGGCAACATCCCAAGGGTTGTCTGGGGAGAATGTTGACCTATCCTTGGACGACTCCGATCTCGGAATAGCCACGTTGTTTTATGAGACACACCGGCCGGAGTCTCGTAAATCAAGTGAACAGACCCCGATCAAGCCTTCCTATTCCCAGGTTGCAGGATTGCCAGATGTCTCTGTTTCCATGCCCGAGGGACTGTCCTTCCGGGAGGAACAACGAAAGGACCCTTCTTTAAAATTCGCTTTTCAGGCAGCCATGGGTAAATCCTCTTGGGGTCATCCAGTCAAGTATGAAGTTAAAAATGATTATTTGGTTTGCACTGAGACTGGTAAGGAGAAAGAGGGCCGGCAATTATACGACAGGTTAGTGGTTCCAACCAAGTATAGACCTCAGATATTAAATATAGCTCATAATACGTCATCAGGAGGTCACTTAGGAATTACAAAAACCTTGTATAGAATCACAAAAGAATTTTATTGGCCAAAATTAAAGAAAGATGTGAAGAATCATATTAGGTGTTGCCGAGAATGTCAGCAAGTTGGAAAACCTGGACATTCCATTAAACCTGCACCTCTCCAACCCATACCTGCTGATGGAGAACCTTTTGCAGATTTAATTATAGATTGTGTAGGTCCACTACCTAAGTCAAAGTCTGGAAATCAGTATTTATTTACAATTATGGATAAAGTAACCAGATATCCTGAAGCGATCCCAATGCGTAGTATCAATACTAAAGCTATTCTCAAAGCTTTAACAAAATTCATTTCTTGTTTTGGCATTCCTAAAACTATACAAAGTGATCAAGGTACTAACTTCACTGCCAAAGCATTTAGGGAAGTATTAACTAGGTTAGGGATAATTCACAACTTATCCACTGCCTATCATCCTCAGTCCCAAGGCGCCTTGGAAAGATTCCACCAAACATTAAAAACAATGATGAGAAGTTTTTGCATGCACTTTCCGACAGATTGGGATGAATCTCTACCTTTGTTGCTGTTCTCAGTACGAGAGACGGTGCAAGAGTCTACAGGGTATAGTCCGTTTGAGCTGATCTTTGGGCACAATGTACGAGGTCCTCTTCGGGTGCTCAAAGAAGGATGGATGGGAGAAGACGTAAGCTCAGCACTCTACAACCCGTCTTCAAGGTTGCAGGTGGCACGTGAGTTGGCCACGGCTAACCTAAAGATAGCTCAAAGTAAGATGAAACAGAGGTATGACAAAAGTGCACAATTCCGCTCCTTCCATCCAGGAGACAAGGTGTTGGTGCAGGAACCTATACCTGGCCACACCTTGAAAGCTAGATATACGGGACCTATGCAGATTGTAAGTAGATTATCTGATTTAAATTATGTGGTAGCTCCCATTGATAAGACCTCAAAAACAAAAACTTACCACATTAATCAAATCAAGGCCTTTCATACACCAGATAAAGTCCCAGTAATGACTCTGTCCTCTACCTCTGAGGACGACTCTGACTCTTTGCACTCTATCTCTGAAATTAATACTAAACTTTCAAATTCTGTCCTCCTCAAGGATCCTAGCCCGTTAATGGATGGATTATCTGAAATACAAGCAACCAATTTAACTGAGCTTCTACAGTCATATCCTAATATTTTTTCGGATGTGCCGAAAAAATGTACGTTAGGTTACCATGATGTAGATGTGGGAAAATCTAAACCAATTAAACTCTCCCCCTACAGAGCTAATCCTGAAAAGCAAAGGCTACTTCAGCAGGAAGTAGACTTCTTGTTAGAACATGGTTTAGTGGAGGAGTCATCTAGTCCATGGGCTTCACCGTGCATCCTAGTAAAAAAGGCTGATGGAGGGTTTCGTATGTGCACAGACTACCGTAAAGTGAACGAGGTCACAATCACAGATGCTTACCCTCTTCCTCGTCTGGATGACGTAATTGACTTTGTGGGTAAGGCTACTTTTGTGTCCAAATTAGATCTCCTTAAAGGTTACTATCAGGTACCTTTGACAGATAAGGCGAAGGAAATCTCTGCCTTCGTGATTCCAGGAGGTCATTATCAGTATACAGTTACCCCCTTCGGAATGAAAAATTCCCCCTCTTCATTCCAGAAACTCATCCATCAGGCTATTAAAGGACTTGAAGGCACGGCAGCATACCTAGATGATATTGTTGTGGTGTCTGATACTTGGGATCAACACCTACTTAGACTTAAAGCTCTGTTTGAGACCTTTAAGAATTCCCAATTAACAGTTAATTTATCTAAATCTTCCTTTGGCCAGGCCACTATCACTTTTCTAGGCCATGAAGTAGGTAGTGGTAATGTTGCACCTAAACTTGCTAAAGTTCTTTCGATTAAAGATTATCCAGTTCCTCATGATAGGAAATCTCTTCAACGTTTCCTAGGCATGATAGGATTTTACAGAAGATTCTGTAAGAATTTCTCAGATATTGTAGCCCCTCTTACCTCTCTTACCAGTCATAAAGTTCCCTTTAATTGGACGTCAGATTGTAACACTGCTTTTAATAAAGCAAAAAGATTATTGTGCTCTGCACCCATTCTCCTGTCTCCAGACTTCTCCAAACCTTTTTCATTACAGGTTGATGCTTGTGAGTCTGGGGTTGGGGCGGTACTATTACAAATCGGGAACAAAGAGCTGCAGCCAATCGCATACTTTTCAGCTAAGTTCCAGCCACATCAGAGAGCTTACTCTACCATTGAAAAAGAAGCCCTCGCGCTGGTAATGGCTTTGGAACATTTCGATGTTTATGTGGGCCAGACATCGCAGGTGGTCACAGTCTACAGTGATCACAACCCGTTAGTCTATCTCCAAGCCATGAAGAATCACAACACAAGGCTTATGCGTTGGACGCTCAGGCTGCAGCCCTACAACCTAAAAATAAATTACATTGCCGGCAAAGAAAATGTGTTGGCAGACTCTTTGTCAAGAGTCTAGTTTAATATTTTATTTAGGTTAGGATGTATTTGTGGTAACCCCCCTTTCAAGCTCTTTTTTTTATCCCCTGATGTGGGGGTTTTTTTTTAGTGAGGGGATACGGGCTACCGTCCGCTTGTATCTTGGACCTATGTTGGCCTATCTGACTGCTGTCTCACTCTGAGTTTAGGGTTTGGCTTTTGGTCACTAGGAAAGCTGAGCTCTATCTAAGAGTTGGATGGTGGAGAGGATAGGCGGTCCCATTATTTGGTGCCATGGCGGCACGGTTACCACTGGGAGGTGGCAGCCTAATCCTGAGCCTTCTCGGGGGTGGGGGTGTGGCATGCAAAGAGTACGTAACCTTTATTCGGCGCATGGACACACCCTCATTTACAGGCTATCTCCCCCAACCAGCGAACCAGGTTGCTAAGAGTTGATGATGGGGCCCCATCGTTCAACTAGTGACCAGGTTCTAGCCAATAAGAAGGTGGGATTGACAATCGCAGAGGTTATGTGGATACCGCTCTCCTGTCTGCCCTTGTCATTCCCATTCTAGAGCTGGTTGAAGCACGGTCTGCTATCTTGTGGCTTCTATTTCTGCCTTGCTTACCGTGGAGTGCACTATATTTATCACTGTACATAGTGTACATATTGCTGTTATAATTGGTGAAGGATAATATAAGTCTAAACTTTTTCTACTGTGTTTATTTGCTCCCATTACACCTGGGATAACAGGCCATTTGAAATCCTAGGTTGTAATACCATCCCTCGAAGACTATTGGAAAGCTGCTTTTAGGATCCCACAGGTTGTAGATAGCATGGCGTCTAAGAGGTTTAGGTACCTTAGAAGTCATATTCATTTCAATGACAACACAAAAAAGGATAATGACAGATTCTACAAAGTAAGGCCTCTTTACACTGAACTAACTAATGCTTGCTTGAAAATTCCAGCTACACCCAAGCAATCTATTGATGAAGTCATGGTTGGTTTCAAGGGTAAAACTGCTGGAAACCTAAGGCAGTACATCAAAACAAAACCAGATAAGTGGGGTTTCAAACTTTTTTGTCGTGCAAGTCAAGATGGACTCATACATGATATACTCATGTATCAAGGCACAACAACTTTTGACACACATCCCATACAGCTGCCACAGGAAGAATCTAAACTTCCAATAAGTACAAAGATTGTTCTGGTACTTGCACAAACTATGAACAAGACAAACACATCAGCAATCTATGCTGACAATTTCTTTTCAAGTATACCTTTGGTCAAGCTACTAAGAGATAAGTATAACTGCAGATACACTGGAACAGTACGTGACAATAGATGTGGTAAGCCACATCTGGCGCCTATCAAACAAATGGAAAGGAACAGTGTGGTCAGGGGCAATTTTTGCTTCAACAACAATGATGGTGTCCTTGTTGTAAGATGGAAGGACACCAAAGTTGTGACTTTAGTGACAACTGATATTGGGGTCGAGCCTCTGAGTCTTGTTGACAGATATAACAAGGTTACAAAGAGGAAAGAGCAAATATCGTGCCCTGCAGTCATCAAGAACTATAATGCAAACATGGGAGGTATTGACAAAAGCAACATGTTGGTGCATCTCTACAAAACACCAATGAAATCAAAACGTTGGTACATGCGGCTATTTGCCTATATTCTTGATCTTGCTGTTGTGAATGCATGGCTGCTTTATTGCCGTGATTCTCGAGCAATAAAGCAAAAGTGTATGCAACTGAAGTATTTCAGGAATTGTATCTCTGAAATTGCAAGGTCTAAAGGACAAAACCTTAGAGGGAGCATCCTAAGAACAACTCCAAGACCTTCACCAACTAATTCACCATGTACTTCCAATGGTGTTGGCATAGTGAAACCTGGGAGGGGAAAACGTACAGAAATGCCTGATGACAGTGTTAGGAAAGACATTAGTCTAATGCACTTCCCAATGGCAGGGCAAAGGCCATTTACTTGCAAGTATTGCAGCAACACGAAGAAAACGGTAACATCGTCATTCGTGTGTAGTGTATGCAAAGTAAATCTGTGCATAAAGACTGATAGAAATTGTTTCTCAGACTTCCATCTTTCCATTTAGCAATATAGAATCATTGGTCTTCCAAATGAATCTCAGGAATATAGGGATTGAAACTTGCATCACTTTGCAATTTGGCATTGTTGATATTTGCTTCCTTTTTATATTTTTGTAACAATTAAAAAATGTTTTGATACAAGTTCCATTTATGTTTTTTATATTGTCTGTTTGTATATTAAATTTAAAAAATTGTTTTGGTGTGTTTTATTAACAATTGCAAGTTTGCAACATAAAATTTTTTAATCCCTTTGTCGGGAGCAGCCTAATATTTTCGGTCTTCGGAGATTAGCAATTGCTCGAAAACAAACCATCAGAAATCAATTTATATGGGATCAGTGACATTGTATTGAGTTACTCTATCCTCCATAGGGAGTTCAGTTCGAATTTCAAATTTTCGGACCCCTTGCGCGATGAAGGGGTAAGATCAGGCATAATCACAGATAATACCACAGACTACTACCCTACCTTCCTCATAACAAACCTTGGCAAATTACTCCTAGACACTACTAAAGTCACTTTCAGACTTCACAATGAGGCAGCCATTAATAACTTCACAGCAGCAGTGACAAACATTGACTGGCATACTGAGCAAGAAACCTATACAGATATTGACGAATGTATTAATAATTTTCTAAAAAAGACCCAATACCTCTATAACAAGCACTGCCCTAAAAAAACTAAACAGATGACTGCAAAGAGACTGAACAGTCCCTGGATAACACCCAGCATCCTCAAATCCATAAATACAAAGCACCTATACGAAAAACAGTACAGAATGGGCCACATAACCAGAGACCAAACAAAACGTTACTCGTCAGTCCTAACCAGCCTAATAATAAGGGCTAAAAAATTGTATTATGAGAACAGATTATCCAACTTACGAGGTGATATAAAAAAGACCTGGAAAACCCTATCAGAAATTCTAGGAACAAAAAAGATAACACGAAATAGTGAAATTGAATTAACAAAACTAGAGGAACCCCAACTCATACCTACTGAAACAGCAAACAGACTCAATGATTTCTTTTCCAGTATAGGAAAAAACCTTGCCAATAAAATCCCAAGCTCAGATACCCACCCAATGACTACCTCACTGGCAACTACCCGAACACTCTGTTCCTAGCTCCGACTAACCCAACTGAAGTCTCCCTTATTATCAACACACTAAAAAAAAAGACAGGAGATTTAAATGCCTTACCACCCTATATATACAAAAAAGTGTCACAGGTGCTATCACCAATCATTGCAACACTCTTTAACAAATCCATTGAATCCTCTATCTTTCCTACAGTTCTCAAAATAGTAAGGGTCACCCCGATCCATAAAGGAGGAGACCACACAGACTCGAATAACTATAGGCCAATATCCAACTTACACCCTCTCTCTAAAATCTTTGAAAAATTAATTCATAAGCATATCTATTCCTACCTCATCTCCCACAACATACTCAACCCCTGTCAATTTGGGTTCAGGCCTAATAAAAATACTAATGATGCTATTATACACATGCTAGAACATATTTACACTGCAATAGAGAAAAAAAAGTCCAACTGGGGATCTTCATTGACTTACGTAAAGCTTTTGATACAGTTGACCATGACTTGCTCCACATAAAATTGTCGCACTATGGTATAAGAGGGCACTCCCTCAACTACCTAAAGTCATACCTCAGCAACAGAAGCCAATATGTGTACACAAATGGGGCAAACTCTTCCGCACAGCCAATTACAGTTGGTGTCCCACAGGGAAGTGTCCTAGGCCCTCTTCTCTTTCTCATATACATAAATGACCTACAAAATGCATCGCAACTACTCAAACCCACACTATTTGCAGATGATACTATATACGTCTTCTCTCACCCGAGCCCAGTCGTGCTAGCCAATACTGTAAATACCGAATTACAGAAAATATCAACCTGGATGAGGACCAACAAACTTACTCTAAACATTGACAAAACCTACTTCATTCAGTTTGGTAACAGAGCTACAGACGTGTCTCTTAACAATGATGAACGGATCACCTATCACAAAACTCACAGAGGGAAAATTCTTAGGAATCCACCTTGATAATAGACTCAACTTTCAAACACATATACAGCAAATTTCCCAAAAAAATTCCAAGACCGTAGGCATACTAACGAAGATACAGTACTATGTTCCACAGTCAGCCCTCCTGGCCCTACATCACTCACTCATTTACCCCTATCTCACCTACGGAATTTGTACATGGGGCTCAACAACAATAAACCACCTCAGACCACTAATTACCCAACAAAAGGCTGCAGTCAGAATGATAAATTCCCACTACAGACAGCACACTCCACCAATATTCAAAACTCTAAACCTACTCACCATACAAAACATCCATACTTATTACTGCACCTACTACATACATAGAACACTTAACTCTGATATAAACCCTCCCCTCAAACATCTCCTTACCAACCTCAACAGAACACATGACCATAACACAAGGGACAGATCGCTCTTTGATGTTCCTCATGTCCATCTCACGCTATGCAAAAACTCAATGCACATAAAAGGCCCTAAAATCTGGAATTCATTACCTGTGAATATAAAAGAAACACTGTCTGTTTATAAATTCAAGTCTCTTCTCAAAAATCACTTACTCACCCACAACTAAATAAATACTGAATAATTGAATCTCAAACTGTATCTCATAAATGTTTCTCATTATTGTATCTCATAAATGTCATACTGTGACCCAATCAAACTTTGTTAATATTTAACTTCATTACCCAACAGAATACTCCATTCTACTGATTGCTCAGCATCACAGTCAATGACCATATGACCTGTCTTCGTAATACTCATTTGTACTAAATTGTTATCTGTTTACAATAATTTTTGTACCACTGAATATATCATTGCTTAGTTAATCTTAAGTTAATTTTAAGCCTGCCCATAATGCACTGCATACAAGGGGCTTTGGCATGCTGCACTTTAAAAATTGTATTCCTTGTACTTCTCTGTATCATGTTCAAATTAATAATAAATAAATAAACAAATAAATAAATAAATTACACACCCATCAATTCTAGCTGAACACAATCACGAGGAGCCAGTCTATCAGCATTCTGTTGGCCAACATTAGAGGCTTCATTACCAATGTCAGGGAGCTCATGCACAGTTTTATGAACACTCGACATCCCGATTTGGTCACTGTTGTAGACACATTTTTGGACGACAGGACTCCAGACAATTTTGATAGAGATGCTGGCTACACCTCATGGATGAGAAGAGACAGGCAAGGAAAAGGAGGTGGTGTCACTGTGTGCTTCTCTAAAAGTGTACATGCCCAACCCATTGATGGTGCCATCCCTACTCACTTAGAAATAATATTCTTGAAACTATGCATAACCACTAGTACCTTCATACTAGCATATGCAATGTAGAGACCTCAGTGGCAACATGCAGACCCAATCAACTTCCTGATGGAAAATGTGGACATGCTTTTACTTCAGCACAAATGTCAACACAATTGTTGGTGACCTCAACCAACATCTTATACATAAGAACATAAGAAAGAAGGAGCACTGCAGCAGGCATACTGACCCATGCAGAGCAGGGCCATGTCCCCCCCCTCCAGATTAGCCCAATGACCCACCCAGTCTGATCACCTCCACTCAAAGAAGGAGCACGGCACCAGACCCAGCAGCACAAGCAAGTCAGGTCAAACTCTCACCCACCCACACCCACTCATGTATTTATCTAACTTATTTTTAAAACTACACAACGTTTTAGCCTCAATAACTGTACTCGGGAGTTTGTTCCACTCATCCACAACTCTATTACCAAACCAGTGCTTTCCTATATCCTTCCTGAATCTGAATTTTTCCAACTTGAAACCATTGCTGCAAGTCCTGTCTTGGCAGGAAATTTTCAGCATGCCATTTACATCCCCTTTAATTATTCCTGTTTTCCATTTATACACCTCGATCATATCCCCCCTAATTCTACGCCTTTCGAGAGAGTGCAGATTCAGGGCCCTCAGTCTATCCATACCTTGTGCTTGACACGAGAAACTTTGTTGATTTCCCTACGCACATGTCTGGCTCAACCCTCAATCCAGTAGTGAATGATCTGTTAGAAAGTATAGTTACTTGCCAGCCCCTTGGTGATATTGGATCATCTGACCACAAGGCTTTACAACACTAAAGATTCCAACAGAACAAAGTGAAGAATGGAAAATAGGAAACTGGCCAACCTTTTCCTCTGAGCTCACGGCCTCCGACTGGAATGCTCTTCTCCATGGTGATGTTGACAGCTAACTGAATGCCTTCACTGAGCACATCCTTAATCTCCAACAAGAACATATCCCTCACCAACAGTATGTGATGAAGCCTTGGTTTGGCTTTCATCATAAAGAGGCTGCTACTGCTTGGAGAAAGTATAAGAGGCATCCCACTATCTTCTCCCATTTTCCTACAAGCAAGCCTGTAAGAAAATAGAAGTCCAAAAGAGGGTCATCTATAAATAGGAGGCTGACACAAAAATAAAGCTGGCATCAGGTAGAGTAGGCTCCAAAACTTGGTGGTCCTTGCTCAAGGACTGACAAGGTTATTATTATTTTTTTTATTATCACACTGACTGATTCCCACCAAGGCAGGGTGGCCCGAAAAAGAAAAACATTCACCATCATTCACTCCATCACTGTCTTGCCAGAAGGGTGCTTTACACTACAGTTTTTAAACTGCAACATTAACACCCCTCCTTCAGAGTGCAGGCACTGTACTTCCCATCTCCAGGACTCAAGTCCGGCCTGCCGGTTTCCCTGAACCCCTTCATAAATGTTACTTTGCTCACACTCCAACAGCACGTCATGTATTAAAAACCATTCGTCTCCATTCACTCCTATCAAACACGCTCACGTACGCCTGCTGGAAGTCCAAGCCCCTCGCACACAAAACCTCCTTTACCCCATCCCTCCAACCTTTCCTAGGCCGACCCCTACCCCGCCTTCCTTCCACTACAGACTGATACACTCTTGAAGTCATTCTGTTTCTCTCCATTCTCTCTACATGTCCGAACCACCTCAACAACCCTTCCTCAGCCCTCTGGACAACAGTTTTGGTAATCCCGCACCTCCTCCTAACTTCCAAACTACGAATTCTCTGCATTATATTCACACCACACATTTCCCTCAGACATGACATCTCCACTGCCTCCACCCTTCTCCTCGCTGCAACATTCATCACCCATGCTTCACACCCATATAAGAGCGTTGGTAAAACTATACTCTCATACATTCCCCTCTTTGCCTCCAAGGACAAAGTTCTTTGTCTCCACAGACTTAGTGCACCACTCACCCTTTTCCCCTCATCAATTCTATGATTCACCTCATCCTTCATAGACCCATCCGCTGACACGTCCACTCCCAAAAATCTGAATACATTCACCTCCTCCATACTCTCTCCCTCCAATCTGATATCCAATCTTTCATCACCTAATCTTTTTGTTATCCTCATAACCTTACTCTTTCCTGTATTCACTTTTAATTTTCTTCTTTTGCACACCCTACCAAATTCATCCACCAATCTCTGCAACTTCTCTTCAGAATCTCCCAAGAGCACAGTGTCATCAGCAAAGAGCAACTGTGACAACTCCCACTTTATGTGTGATTCTTTATCTTCTAACTCCACGCCTCTTGTCAAGACCCTCGCATTTACTTCTCTTACAACCCCATCTATAAATATATTAAACAACCACGGTGACATCACACATCCTTGTCTAAGGCCTACTTTTACTGGGAAATAATTTCCCTCTTTCCTACATACTCTAACTTGAGCCTCACTATCCTCGTAAAAACTCTTCACTACTTTCAGTAACCTACCTCCTACACCATACACCTGCAACATCTGCCACATTGCCCCCCTATCCACCCTGTCATATGCCTTTTCCAAATCCATAAATGCCACAAAGACCTCTTTAGCCTTATCTAAATACTGTTCACTTATATGTTTCACTGTGAACACCTGGTCCACACACCCCCTACCTTTCCTAAAGCCTCCTTGTTCATCTGCTATCCTATTCTCCGTCTTACTCTTAATTCTTTCAATAATAACTCTACCATACACTTTACCAGGTATACTCAACAGACTTATAATTTTTGCACTCTCTTTTGTCCCCTTTGCCTTTATACAAAGGAACTATGCATGCTCTCTGCCAATCCCTAGGTACCTTACCCTCTTCCATACATTTATTAAATAATTGCACCAACCACTCCAAAACTATATCCCCACCTGCTTTTAACATTTCTATCTTTATCCCATCAATCCCATCTGCCTTACCCCCTTTCATTTTACCTACTGCCTCACGAACTTCCCCCACACTCACAACTGGCTCTTCCTCACTCCTACAAGATGTTATTCCTCCTTGCCCTATACACGAAATCACAGGTTCCCTATCTTCATCAACATTTAACAATTCCTCAAAATATTCCCTCCATCTTCCCAATACCTCTAACTCTCCATTTAATAACTCTCCTCTCCTATTTTTAACTGACAAATCCATTTGTTCTTTAGGCTTCCTTAACTTGTTAATCTCACTCCAAAACTTTTTCTTATTTTCAACAAAATTTGTTGATAACATCTCACCCACTCTCTCATTTGCTCTCTTTTTACATTGCTTCACCACTCTCTTAACCTCTCTCTTTTTCTCCATATACTCTTCCCTCCTTGCATCACTTCTACTTTGTAAAAACTTCTCATATGCTAACTTTTTCTCCCTTACTACTATCTTTACATCATCATTCCACCAATCGCTCCTCTTCCCTCCCGCACCCACTTTCCTGTAACCACAAACTTCTGCTGAACACTCTAACACTACATTTTTAAACCTACCCCATACCTCTTCGACCCCATTGCCTATGCTCTCATTAGCCCAACTATCCTCCAATAGCTGTTTATATCTTTCCCTAACTGCCTCCTCTTTTAGTTTATAAATCTTCACCTCTCTCTTCCCTGATATTTCTATTCTCCTTGTATCCCATCTACCTTTTACTCTCAGTGTAGCTACAACTAGAAAATGATTTGATATATCTGTGGCCCCTCTAGAAACATGTACATGCTGAAGTCTACTCAACAGTCTTTTATCTACCAATACATAATCCAACAAACTACTGTCATTTCGCCCTACATCATATCTTGTACACTTATTTATCCTCTTTTTCTTAAAATATGTATTACCTATAACTAAACCCCTTTCTATACAAAGTTCAATCAAAGGGCTCCCATTATCATTTACACCTGGCACCCCAAACTTACCTACCACACCCTCTCTAAAAGTTTCTCCTACTTTAGCATTCAGGTCCCCTACCACAATTACTCTCTCACTTGGTTCAAAGGCTCCTATACTTTCACTTAACATCTCCCAAAATCTCTCTCTCTCCTCTGCATTCGTCTCTTCTCCAGGTGTATACACGCTTATTATGACCCACTTTTCGCATCCAACCTTTACTTTAATCCACATAATTCTTGCATTTACACATTCATATTCTCTTTTCTCCATCCATAACTGAACCTTCAACATTACTGCCACACCTTCCTTAGCTCTAACTCTCTCAGATACTCCAGATTTAACCCCATTTATTTCCCCCCACCGAAACTCCCCTACCCCCTTCAGCTTTGTTTCGTTTAGGGCTAGGACATCCAACTTCTTTTCATTCATAACATCAGCAATCATCTGTTTCTTGTCATCTGCACTACATCCACGCACATTCAAGCATCCCAGTTTTATAAAGTTTTTCATCTTCTCTTTTTAGTACATGTCTACAGGAGAAGGGGTTCCTAGCCCATCGCTCCCGGCATTTTAGTCGCCTCATACGACACGCATGGCTTACGGAGGAAACATACTTTTCCACTTCCCCATGGACAATAGAAGAAATAAAGAAGAACAAGAGCTATTTAGAAAAAGGAGAAAAACCTAGATGTATGTATATACATATGCATGTGCGTGTCTGTGAAGTGTGACCAAAGTGTAAGTAGGAGTAGCAAGATATCCCTGTTATCTAGCGTGTTTATGAGACAGATAATCTATGTAACTATTTGTGCATACCTGAATAAACTTACTTATTTACTTACTTCTAGTCTGTCGACTGAGTACAAGAAACCGCCCATTCACCTATTTCAACTACCCAATAAAGTGGTCAGAAATTGGCAATTTGGCCAATTTCACAGATGCCAATTTCAAAATAGGGTCCAAAATAAACAATGCAGACATTCTGGCACTAAAATAACATTTTCTCTGTTCATTAGTCTTGGCTCCAGGTCCCACTTATATTACTCTTGCTTACCATTTGGAATTTTTATTCACACAAAAAATAGAAGATTTACTGTTACGCAGACAATTGCATTACTGTAATAATTGTATAAATAATGTGAGCCCATTCTTGACTCCATATTGGAATTTGGACTGGCAGGTGGACAGGTATTGTTTACTCGAGCATTGCTACAGAATAGAACATTTTCGCTACTGTGAGCGCAATTTCAAGGTACTTTTCGTCATGAAAGCATTCAAATTCATATCTATTTCTGTAATGTATCTTCCAATCTATCAAATGAGACCAAAAAAACGAGAATATAACCATAAAAACCACATAAAAATATACCGCTACGCGGCCGCTAATGGTCGAGAAGTTAACTCCGCTATTTATCGTCTGATTTTTCATTTTTGGTGTACATTAAGAAGTATCTTCCCATTGTACATTGCCCATGTTTCAATAATACAACCCAACAAACAACTGAGAAAATAACAACAACAATAATAATAATAATAATAATAATAATATCTTTATTTACTACATGTACATGGTATACAGACATAGCTGACATCAGTGACATACTCCTATATAGAAAGCCGCTTGTTATGCAGAGTATTTCAAGCATATTAGGTCAGTGTCCCAGGATAACACCCACACCAGTCCAATAACACCCAGGTATCCATTTACTGATGGGTGAACATAGACAACAGGTGTAAAGAAACACGCCCGATGTTTCTACCCTGGCTGGGAACTGAATATTTACCAAAAATCATATACTATGGCTAACCCAAGCCAGGTACTAGAAATAAGCCACGTTATCTGACTTTTTTGGGTTAAGCTAGGTTCTCTACACGTATGCTATGTGTGATAATCTATGAAGAGAAAACAGCTTTCTTATTTCAGGTTTATGGCGCGGTACGAGTGTATATCACAGTTAGCCCTGTGTTATACTCCGTTTTCTCTAATATAAGCCCCAAGACAGGGATAGGAGAATGGTACTTGTATCCCATATCCTCTTCATACCTCCGTCGAACTGCTCGGTATTATGCCAAGTATTATTCATTTTGGATTATTTAACATGTTTTATGCTATCTATATTGTTTATTATGTCATATTAGATCAATTATGGTAGGCATTCAGCTGCAGTGTTGATATTAGCGTAATAATAAAACATATTCCCCCTGCATCACGAGACTGAGCTCATGGCAACCGACAGTGGCTTCAAAGCCACCTTATCTTTAATGGACAATGTACTGTGTAGGTGCTTTACACAATGAAAAGTATTTCTTTTATTCATTGGAACCATGGTTAGGGCTAAAAGTAAGCAGGTTATAACAATAAATGGAGAAAAGAAATTAGAATGACTTATGCAGCAAGTAGCGCCACCAAACAGTACCAGCAGGTTGGTGTGGCAACCCTGGAAATTTGAAATTATGCTAGCCTAAATTAGTGCCGAATAATTGAAGGAACCGAATAACTGATTGCCGGATTTGTGATGGCAGACCTGTATGAGATTTGTTTACTAAGCAGCTGTGTAGGTAGTGTTGGAAGAATTACATTTTCTCTAGTCAAACTCGGGGATAACTGTAGAAAAATATTCTTTTTGTATGCCTTCACTATATATATAGCAATTCACAACCCTTGTAGGTTTAGTGCTTTTTATTATGATAATAATTATAATAATATCTTCATTCACTCTCAAAATGGTGTGTTGCTGTTTGTTTATTCTGTACTAACTTGTACAACTTACACACAATGTAAGAGTATTTGTATTGCGAGGTAATTATTATAATAAAAAAAAATTGAGGTAAATGTTTTACAAACTCTTACAAATGTACGTGAATGAACTAAAAATAGACACATTAATACGCATTTATTTCGCCTGACCAAGTGATTGCCCACTACCTGTTCAGTTTGTATTCTTACATTGTCTGAACTCTATCTCGTTCTCTCTCTCATTTACTCTTTCGTTAACTAGTTGGCTCTCGTTGACGATAGCGTCTAAGCTTAGCTGTGATAAAAAGAGGAGTCATAAGCCTCTTGCTTTAAGTGCCAAGTTAGAGGATGATGGTGTGTCATTCTGATTTTATTTAATAAACACCCTACCACTCACCTCACACACATTAATATTAATATTTTAAGGTAAGTAATAAGCGCACTCTGTGTGTATCTTACCTTTTATTGTGTTTTTAATGTCTATTTCTATTGCTAACTTAATATAAGTTAGCGTAAACTTGTTGTCTGGCATTTATTGCATATTTTATATGTGCTCTGATAATAATACCACACAGGTATTACCTGTGTGGTAGCCGGGTGGAGGGACAACATTACGTTTTCTCTGCTCAGCCAACAGAGAAAACGTGTATGAATCTGCGATTGGCCCAGCCACTCCTACACTCTGCTTTTGTTTACAATTTTCAGCATGAATTATTCATTACTTCTCCCTTCGTTTATGATGGGATCTAAAGGTAGTTGTTGGAAACAATTAAATTCAGTTAACAAGGTATGTCAATGCTAATAATATGGCTCTGGGCCATAGTGTAGGTAGCCGGTAGGTGTAGCCCAGGCGGGCTACACCTGCCGGTTACCTACACTGACTTCCTACAAATAAATACTACTCACCTCTCTTCCAATATTAAGACTACACATATTTTAAGGTAAATAGTGAGTGTACTGTATGTGTATTTTAACTCTCAGGGATGTTTTAAATATCGTATATTAAATATGAGACAGGGACCCAGGGCTACCTACACCTGACTTCCTACAAATGAGTACTACTCACCTCTCTCCCTACATTAAGATTACAAATACTTTATGATAAGTAATGAATGTACTGTGAATACATTTTACTTAGTGTGTTTTTAATCCCTAGTTCTATTACTAAATTATACACCTACCATCCGACTTACGACCACTCTACTTACTACCGTGTTTTTTATGCCAAATTTCTGGGAAATAAACAATTATTTGTGTAGTACACAGTGTTTATCCTAAACCTTACAGTATAAAATACAGTACTAAAAGCATAAAAAGTGAAGTAAAACATGAAATACCAAAATAAAACAATAAAATAAAGTCATTACAAAAACGTTTTGTTGATATTCAGTAGTAAAGTTCGACTTACAACCATTTCGACTTACGACCGGTTTCTCGGAACCGAACTCGGTCGTAAGTCGGATGGTAGGTGTATTAAGTTATTATTAACTTAATATAATTTAGTGTAAACTTGTTGTCTGGCATTTACAGGCATTTATAAATGGAAAAAAAGGCGTTCTGCCTTCCGGCGATGTCTGCTTTCTGGTGACAGCCTGGAACCTAACCCGACATATAAGTGGGGCCCTACCGTATGTCTTTCGATTTTTTTTTGTTGCTGGGGTCATCAATACGACAGGATGCCAATTCGAGTTTCTTTTTTTTACAATTTTTATGACTGTTTCTATCCAAATATACTTGTTGGCATCTTCTGAGTCGACTGGACAGACATTTTTCTTAACAAATTACTTAGACTATACAACAAACATTGTCCTATAAAAACGAAACAGATCACAAACAAACGGCTTGGTTGCGCATGGCTAACCAGCACCATTCTGAAATCCATTGATAAGAAACACCAATATGAAAAGCAATATAGACAGGGCTTAATACACAAAGATATTCTTAAACACTATTCATCAGTTCTCACCAAAGTAATAAAGAAAGCCAAACAACTATACTACTCCAGTAGATTCACTGACACAAGAGGAGATATAAAAAAGACCTGGAAAACACACTCAGATTCTAGGGACCCAAAAACTGAAAAAACCCCAAGAATATTGTCCTAACTAAACCTAATGAAACACCACTGCATCCCACTGACACAGCTAACAAGATAAACGACTTCTTCTCAACCATAGGATCTAATCTCGCCAATAAAATCCCACATACCAATGCCCATGCCGGGGACTACCTAGATGGGAATTTCCCAAATTCCTTCTATCTTGCACCAACTGAGCCCACGGAAGTCACCGAGATTATAAAGTCACTTAAAAATAACTCAGGGAATCTGTCTCATGTCCCACCATTATTGTACAAGCGAGCGGCCCATGTCCTTTCGCCTGCTATTTCATTACTTTTTAACAAGTCACTAGAAACTAGAACCTTCCCGAAACTACTCAAGACGGCAAGGGTTACACCAATACATAAAGGTGGTGACCCTACAGATTTAAACAACTATAGGCCAATATCAAACTTACCATTGCTATCCAAAATCTTTGAGAAACTTGTGCACAGGAGACTATATTCATTTATAAGGGCACAAAACATACTCAACCCCTGCCAATTTGGATTCAGGAAAAATAAAAGCACTAATGATGCAATCATAAAAATGCTAGATCTACTTTACACAGTATTGGAAAATAAGGAATATCCACTAGGAATTTTTATTGACCTAAGAAAAGCTTTTGACACAGTAGACCACACCATCCTACTCCACAAACTTGACCATTATGGTATAAGAGGCCATGCGCTTGCATATTTCAAATCTTACCTTACTAATAGGTATCAGTATGTCACCATTAAAGACACAGCATCAACACCACAGCCACTTGATACTGGAGTTCTGCAGGGAAGGGTCCTTGGTCCCCTGCTCTTCCTCATATACATCAATGATCTTCCAAACGTATCCCAACACCTGAACGACACTACTTATGTCATCTCTCACCCTAATCTTGCCACCCTCAACACCATTGTTAACTAGGAGCTGATCAAAATATCAACTTGGATGACAGCCAATAAACTTACGCTTAACACTGACAAAACCTACTACATTATGTTTGGTAGCAGAGCAGGAGTTGCACAAATTAACATTAAGATCGACAACACTCTAATTGCCAGACATAATGAGGGCAAATTCCTAGGCCTATACCTCGACAACAACCTGAATTTCAGCACCCATATCCAACACATAACCAAAAAAGTATCTAAAACGGTTGGGATCCTCTCCAAGATACGATACTATGTGCCGCAAAATGCCCTTCTCACACTATACCACTCACTTATTTATCCATACCTCACCTATGCTATTTGTGCTTCGCGATCAACTGCAGCAACACACCTAAAGCCAATAATAACCCAACAAGAATCCGCAGTAAGAATAATCACTAAATCCCATCCCTGGCAACACACCCCCCACTCTTCATATTTCTAAACTTACTCCCTGTTCAGTACATCCACACTTACTACTGTGCAACCTACATCTACAGGACCTTAAATTCCAATATTAACCTTGACCTAAAACGCTTTTTTGATAGTTGTGACAGAACCCACAGGCATAGCACCAGACACAAACATCTCTATGACATTCCCCGTGTCCGACTAAACCTTTACAAAAATTCAATGTATGTCAAAGGCCCTAAAATCTGGAACACCCTACCTGAAAACTCTAGAACTGCAGACACATTCATCACCTTCAAAACTACCATTAGAAAACATCTTATCTCCCTGATACACCCTGTCAACTAATTACACGAATACCACCTGGTGGTTCACACTTACACTCACTCACCCATTTGACCATAAAAAGAAATATCAATCTCAATCTTAAAATAATGAATCCTAACTAGTCGTAAGTTGGCCTGTGATACTCCAATACTGAAACTATGTATTGTGCCAAAACAAAAGCATTCACATTGCTAAACTCACAAACTAGTAGTCACTTAGCCATAATACCAACTTACCTCATACTTTGTAATATTTTAAATTTAAGATTTAAACTAAGTCTGCCCGAAATACCTAGCCATGCTAGGTGTTCTAGTGGTACACTCTGTAATTATTTTTACTACATGTAAACCACACAATACCCAAATTCTGTATACTCAGCATTGTAATCCTTATAGAGAATAAACTTTGAACTTGAACTTTGAACTAGTGATCACTGAGCACTGGCCTGTTGGTTAACGCTCTCGCTTCACAGGGCAAGGGCCTGGGTTCAATTCCCAGCCAGAGTAGAAACATTGGACGTGTTTCTTTCCGCCTGTTGTCTATGTTCCCCATCAGTAAAATGGGTACCTGGGTGTTAGTCGACTGGTGTGGGTCGCATCCCGGGACACTGACCTAATTTGCCCGAAATGCAGAGCATAACAAGGGAGTTTCTATATAGTAGTATGTCATTGTTGTCAGCTAGGACTGTATACCTTGTACATGTACTTGTAGTAAATAAAGATATTATTATTATTATTATTACTAGTACCCCAGTGACTCATGAGTCGCCAATGAGTAGAGCCATGGTCAGTGAAAGGTGGCACACGGCCACCCTAGAGTTTCATGCAAACCACACATGTGAATAACTCAGGAATAAGTTATTTATTTTATTATCCTTCTTTTGCAAAGTTTTTATAGGAGCACCATGATTTTTTCACATTTTATTGAGGAATGATTATTCTATAAACCAGGAGAGGGGATTTGTGATATGTATTACCATTTTGTTTTTATGGATCCCCCCCCCCCCCAAAAAAAAAAAAGCAGCAAATTTCAACATTTTGTATAAGGCATTTTGTATAATCCGATGATTATCTAGCTCTATCTTTCGTTTGATGCCAACTAGACCATTGTACATCTTACCAAATTTGCTGAAAAAGAAATCTTTTAAGACCTATAGAATACAACAATTTTGTTTTTTTTCTAACTATAAGGTAGGTAGTAGGTTGGTGTAGGTAGTAGGTTGGTAGACAGCGGCAACCCAGAGAAGTACTATCATCCTGCCAGATGACTGTGAAACAGAAACCTGTAACTGTTTTACATGATGGTAGGATTGCTGGTGTCTTTTCTGTCTCATAAACGCGCTAGATAACAGGGATATCTTGGTACTCCTACTTACAGTTTGGTCACTCTTCACAGAAAAGCACATTCATATATATATATATATATATACATACATCTAGATTTTTTCTCCTTTTTCTAAATAGCTTTTGTTCTTCTTTATTTCTTCTATTGTCCATGGGAAAGTGGAAAAGAATCTTTCCTCCGTAAGCCATGCGTGTCGTATGAGGCGACTAAAATGCCGGGAGCAATGGGCTAGGAACCCCTTTTCCTGTAGACATTTACTAAAAAAGAGAAGAAAAACTTTATAAAACTGGGATGCTTGAATGTGCGTGGATGTTGTGCGGATGACAAGAAACAGATGATTGCTGATGTTATGAATAAAAAGAAGTGGGATGTCCTGGCCCTAAGCGAAACAAAGCTGAAGGGGGTAGGGGAGTTTCGGTGGGGAGAAATAAATGGGATTAAATCTGGAGTATCTAAGAGAGTTAGAGCTAAGGAAGGTGTAAGAATGTTGAAGAATCAGTTATAGAAGGAGAAAAGAGAATATAAATGTGTAAATTCAAGGATTATGTGGATTAAAGTAAAGGTTGGATGTGAAAAATGGGTCATAATAAGCATGTATGCACCTGGACAAGAGAGGAATGTAGAGGAGAGAGAGAGATTTTGGGAGATGTTAAGTGAATGTATAGAAACCTTTGAACCAAGTGAGAGAGTAATTGTGGTAGGGGACCTGAATGCTAAAGTATGAGAAACTTTTAGAGAGGGTGTGGTAGGTAAGTTTGGGGTGCCAGGTGAAAATGATAATGGGAGCCCTTTGATTGAACTTTGTATAGAAAGGGGTTTAGTTATAGGAAATACATATTTCAAGAAAAAGAGGATAAATAAGTATACAAGATATGATGTAGGGCAAAATGACAGTAGTTTGTTGGATTATGTATTAGTAGATAAAAGACTGTTGAGTAGACTTCAGGATGTACATGTTTATAGAGGGGCCACAGATATATCAGATCACTTTTTAGTTGTAGCTACACTGAGAGTAAAAGGTAGATAGGATACAAGGAGAATAGAAGCACCAGGTAAGAGAGAGGTGAAGGTTTATAAACTAAAAGAGGAGGCAGTTAGGGTAAGATATAAACAACTATTGGAGGATAGATGGGCTAATGAGAGCATAGGCAATGGGGTCGAAGAGGTATGCGGTAGTTTTAAAAATGTAGTGTTAGAGTGTTCAGCAGAAGTTTGTGGTTACAGGAGAGTGGGTGCAGGTGGGAAGAGGAGCGATTGGTGGAATGATGATGTAAAGAGAGTAGTAAGGGGGAGAAAAAGTTAGCATATGAGAAGTTTTTACAAAGTAGAAGTGATGCAAGGAGGGAAGAGTATATGGAGAAAAAGAGGCTAAGAGACTGGTGAAGCAATGTAAAAAGAGAGCAAATGAGAGAGTGGGTGAGATGTTATCAACAAATTTTGTTGAAAATAAGAAAAAGTTTTGGAGTGAGATTAACAAGTTAAGAAAGCCTAGAGAACAAATGGATTTGTCAGTTAAAAACAGGAGAGTTATTAAATGGAGAGTTAGAAGTATTGGGAAGATGGAGGGAATATTTTGAGGAATTGTTGAATGTTGATGAAGATAGGGAAGGTGTGATTTCGTGTATAGGGCAAGGAGGAATAACATCTTGTAGGAATGAGAAAGAGCCAGTTGTGAGTGTGAGGGAAGTTCGTGAGGCAGTAGGTAAACTGAAAGGGGGTAAGGCAGCTGGGATTGATGGGATAAACATAGAAATGTTAAAAGCAGGTGGGGATATAGTTTTGAGTGGTTGGTGCTATTATTTAATAAATGTATGGAAGAGGGTAAGGTACCTAGGGATTGGCAGAGAGCATGCATAGTTCCTTTGTATAAAGGCAAAGGGGACAAAAGAGTGCAAAAATTATAGGGGGATAAGTCTGTTGAGTATACTTGGTAAAGTGTATGGTAGAGTTATTATTGAAAGAATTAAAAGTAAGACAGAGAATAGGATAGCAGATGAGTAAGGCTTTAGGAAAGGTAGGGGATGTGTGGACCAGGTGTTTACAGTGAAACATTAGTGAACAGTATTTAGATAAGGCTAAAGAGGTTTTTGTGGCACTTATGGATTTGGAAAAGGCATATGACAGGGTGGATAGGGGGCAATGTGACAGATGTTGCAGATGTATGGTATAGGAGGTAGGTTACTGAAAGCAGTGAAGAGTTTTTACGAGGATAGCGAGGCTCATGTTAGATTATGTATGAAAGAGGGTGATTATTTCCCAGTAAAAGTAGGCCTTAGACAAGGATGTGCGATGTCACAGTGGTTGTTCAATATATTTGTAGATGGGGTTGTAAGAGAAGTAAATGCGAGGGTCTTGGCAAGAGGTGTGGAGTTAAAAGATAAAGAATCACACATAAAGTGGGAGTTGTCACAGTTGCTCTTTGCTGATGACACTGTGCTCTTGGGTGATTCTGAAGAGAAGTTGCAGAGGTTGGTGGATGAATTTGGTAGGGTATGTAAAAGAAGAAAATTGAAAGTGAATACAGGAAACAGTAAGGTTATGATAACAAAAAGATTAGGTGATGAAAGATTGGATATTAGTTTGGAGGGAGTATGGAGGAGGTGAATGTATTCAGATATTTGGGAGTGGACATGTCAGCGGATGGGTCTATGAAAGATGAGGTGAATCACAGAATTGATGAGGGGAAAAGGGTGAGTGGTGCACTTAGGAGTCTGTCCTTGGAAGCAAAGAGGGGAATGTATGAGAGTATAGTTTTACCAACGCTCCTGTATGGGTGTGAAGCATGGGTGATGAATGCTGCAGCGAGGAGAAGACTGGAGGCAGTGGAGATGTCACGTCTGAGGGCAATGTGTGGTGTGAATATAATGCAGAGAATTCGTAGTTTGGAAGTTAGGAGGAGGGGTGGGATTGCCAAAACTGTTGTCCAGAGGGCTGAGGAAGGGTTGTTGAGGTGGTTCGGACATGTAGAGAGAATGGAGCGAAACAGAATGACTTCAAGAGTGCATCAGTCTGTAGTGGAAGGAAGGCAGGGTAGGGGTCGGCCTAGGAAAGGTTGGAGGGAGGGGGTAAAGGAGGTTTTGTGTGCGAGGGGTTTGGACTTCCAGCGGGCATGCGTGAGCGTGTTTGATAGGAGTGAATGGAGACAAATGGTTTTTAATACTTGACGTGCTGTTGGAGTGTAAGCAAAGTAACATTTATGAAGGGATTCAGGGAAACCGGCAGGCCGGACTTGAGTCCTGGAGATGGGAAGTACAGTGCCTGCACTCTGAAGGAGGGGTGTTAATGTTGCAGTTTAAAAACTGTAGTGTAAAGCACCCTTCTAGCAAGACAGTGATGGAGTGAATGATGGTGAAAGTTTTTCTTTTTCGGGCCACCCTCCCTTGGTGGGAATCGGCCAGCGTGTTAATAATAAAAATAAAAGGAAAAAAGTGAAAAGAAACACTGTGTAGGTTTCAAATGCTGCTTAATAATTCACAGGAAAAAATTCATTAAAATTAGAAAGAAAAGAAAAAAGCAAAATCGTTCCCCCCCCCCTTCAGGTCTTCTCTATTAATGTTCCTTATCTTGATGTTTCTACCTGAAGTGGGAATCACTTCCCACTTGAAGCAGTTGCCACTCTCAAACTAAACCGTTAGTAGCCTTTTCCTCCACACAGACTCCATCCATCTCACACTCACTCCCAAATCCATCTAGGCATTTTCAGCCTCCTATTTTCCTCTTGGAGAAGTAGAACCTCTTCCCAAAGCTCGATCGCTAGCGCACTCAGTTCACTCACTGAGCTCCGGAGATCAATCTCTGGTACTGCTGGAAAACATTAGTGACGTGTTTCCATAAGACACCTGCTGTCCATGTTCACCCATCAGTATAAAATGGGTACCTGGGTGTTAGTTGACTGGTGTAGGTCGCATCCTGGGACAAAGCTGTCCTAATTTGCCCGAAATGCTCAGCATAACAAGCAGCTTTCTATATAGTAGTATGTCATTAATGTCAGTTAGGCCTGTACACCTTGTACATGTACTTGTAGAAATATATATTATGATTATTATTATTACTTTAACCTGAGATTCCAAAACACTGCAGGAGGAAGCCACAGAGCTAAGGACAGAATTAAATTTGACTCAATGAAGAAAATTCCATTTCTTTGGATTAAAAGCCATTTACCAACACCAAGACACCTCCATTGTAAAAAGTTTGATATGAAAGGGAACAAGCTGCAATTCCTTGGATCAAGAGTCCTCAACAGCTTAATGTAGCCTCATGTGAAGTGCTACACCCTTAATGACATAACTTGTGGATGGGTGGTGAGTTGAGACAAGCCCGAGCCTGTCTCTTGTTCCTCTTACTATGATGGCTGCTGTCAATGAAGGTGTCATCATCAATACTACTACTAATAATAATAATACTACAAGTACATATACAAGGTATACAGGCCTAGCCGACAACAATGACATACTACTATACAGAAAACCCCTTATGCTGAGCATTTCGGGCAAATTAGGTCAGTCTTGTCCCAGGATGCGACACACACCAGTCGACAAACACCCAGGTACCCATTTTACTGATGGGTGAACTTAGACAACGGGTGTAAGGAAACACGTCCGATATTTTCACCCATTCGCCGAGAATCGAACCCTGACCATCACCGTGTGAAGCGAGAGCTCTTGCCAACAGGCCACGGGGCACCGGCTATCGTCACAAGCAAGCAAGCAAGCAAGTGCAGGTAAGATCCCAATGGGATGAGCGGGGAAGACGGGACAGACGAAGAATAGCGCTGGAGAGGAGTGTTCTTAGTCGTAGAAATAGACACAGCAGCTAAGGCGACCGTGGGACAGACTTGGAGAAAAAACGGGAAGAGAGAGAGCTGTGTATGGAACTGAACTTCTCCAGGCCACACACAGAATTTTAAACCTTTACAACGACTTTATATAAAAAAAAATCATGTCTTATTATATTAAAAAAACAAACAAAATCCATACAGGTTAAACAGCAGTAAATTTTATATATAAATGAACCAATGATAATTAAAAAATCAACAATGTTAGACAATTCGACTTATTTCCACTGGGGTCCTGTGTTATAGTTAATTTTATTTTTTGCACAAGCATAGTTACCTATATTTTCTATTCTTAGTAATGCTAATAAATCTTACAATAAATACATCAGATCAAACTGAATTTATGAATATTTTAAACACTGCAAGAAATCTTACTTTTCTGCGGCTTCATTCATTAGATATTCTTTGGATCTATTCTTAAATTATTTTAAGTCAATTATTAATATTATTATTATTATTATATTTAGAGTGAAGTGCTAAACTCATAAGGATCATATAGTGCCTAAGTCTAGTGCTAATGCAATGTCAAGAAAATATTGCGTGAACATAAAAACAAGTGGCGGTAACCCAGGCCGAGGATACTTGCTGACGAGCCTCAAAGTGGCAGACCTCAAACACCTATTACAAATATACTAGAAGACAACACATTCACATGGTTCAATCCCTGGCATTGGTGGAAACACTGGGCACGTGTCTTTACACCTGCTGTCCATTTTCACCAAGTAGTATGTAGGTACCTGGGAGTTAGCTAATTGTCGTGCGTTGTATTTTGAGGGACAAGATTAAAGATCCCAAAGGAAATAAGAGTTCCCGATGATGTACTGACTTTACTGGCTAACCCACCAGGTTAAAAATTCAAACAAGATAAGATTTGTTTCGATTTTTAACCCAGAGGATTATCCACCCAGGATAACTCAAGAAAGTCAGTGTGCCTTCCAGACTGTCTTATTCTACTGTGGTTCTTCAATGTTGTCCCCCAGGATGCTACTCACACCAGTCAACTACACCCAGGTACTTACTGCTAGGTGAAGTGGCAGCAGATGTACGGCGACTAACACCCAGGTACCTACTTACTACTAGGTGAACAGGGGCAGCAGATGTACGGCGACTAACACCCAGGTACTTACTTACTGACAGCAGATAGGTGACCTACATACTGCTAGGTGAACAGGGGCAGATGTACACCCAGGTACTTGCTGCTAGGTGAACATGACTAACTCCCAGGTACCTACTTGCTGCTAGGTGAACAGTGACAGCAGATGTACGGCGACTAACACCCAGGTACCTACTTACTGCTAGGTGAACAGTGACAGCAGATGTACGGCGACTAACACCCAGGTACCTACTTACTGCTAGGTGAACAGTGACAGCAGATGTACGGCGACTAACACCCAGGTACCTACTTACTGCTAGGTGAACAGTGACAGCAGATGTACGGCGACTAACACCCAGGTACCTACTTACTGCTAGGTGAACAGGGGCAGCAGATGTACGGCGACTAACACCCAGGTACTTACTTACTGCTAGGTGAGCAGTGACAGCAGATGTACGGCGACTAACACCCAGGTACCTACATACTGCTAGGTGACCAGGGGCAGCAGATGTACGGCGACTAACACCCAGGTACCTACTTACTGCTAGGTGAAGTGACAGCAGATGTACGGCGACTAACACCCAGGTACCTACTTACTGCTTGGTGAACAGTGACAGCAGATGTACGGCGACTAACACCCAGGTACTTACTGCTAGGTGAACAGGGGCAGCAGATGTACGGCGACTAACACCCGGGTACCTACTTACTGCTAGGTGAACAGTGACAGCAGATGTACGGCGACTAACACCCAGGTACCTACTTACTGCTAGGTGAACAGGGGCAGCAGATGTACGGCGACTAACACCCAGGTACCTACTTACTGCTAGGTGAACAGTGACAGCAGATGTACGGCGACTAACACCCAGGTACCTACTTACTGCTAGGTGAACAATGACATCAGATGTACGGCGACTAACACCCAGGTACCTACTTACTGCTAGGTGAACAGGGGCAGCATATATACGGCGACTAACACCCGGGTACCTACTTACTGCTAGGTGAAGTGACAGCAGATGTACGGCGACTAACACCCAGGTACCTACTTACTGCTAGATGAACAGGGGCAGCAGATATACGGCAGCTGACATCCAGGTACCTACGTATTACTACTTACTGCTAGGTGAACAGGGGCAGCAGGTGTACGGCGGCTGACATCCAGGTACCTACGTATTACTACTTACTGCTAGGTGAACAGGGGCAGCAAGTGTACGGCGGCCGACATCCAAGTACCTACGTATTACTACTTACTGCTAGGTGAAAAGGGGCAGGTGTACGGCGGCCGACATCCAGGTACCTACGTATTACTACTTACTGCTAGGTGAACAGGGGCAGCAGGTGTATGGCGGCCGACATCCAGGTACCTACGTATTACTACTTACTGCTAGGTGAACAGGGGCAGCAGGTGTACGGCGGCCGACATCCAGGTACCTACGTATTACTACTTACTGCTAGGTGAACAGGGGCAGCAGGTGTACGGCGGCCGACATCCAGGTACCTACGTATTACTACTTACTGTTAGGTGAACAGGGGCAGCAGGTGTACGGCGGCCGACATCCAGGTACCTACGTATTACTACTTACTGCTAGGTGAACAGGGGCAGCAGGTGTACGGCGGCCGACATCCAGGTACCTACGTATTACTACTTACTGCTAGGTGAACAGGGGCAGGTGTACGGCGGCCGACATCCAGGTACCTACGTATTACTACTTACTGCTAGGTGAACAGGGGCAGCAGGTGTACGGCGGCAGACATCCAGGTACCTACGTATTACTACTTACTGCTAGGTGAACAGGGGCAGCAGGTGTACGGCGGCCGACATCCAGGTACCTACGTACTACTACTTACTGCTAGGTGAACAGGGGCAGCAAGTGTACGGCGGCTGACATCCAGGTACCTACGTATTACTACTTACTCCTAGGTGAACAGGGGCAGCAGGTGTACGGCGGCCGACATCCAGGTACCTACGTATTACTACTTACTGCTAGGTGAACAGGGGCAGCAGGTGTACGGCGGCCGACATCCAGGTACCTACGTATTACTACTTACTGCTAGGTGAACAGGGGCAGCAGGTGTACGGCGGCTGACATCCAGGTACCTACGTATTACTACTTACTGCTAGGTGAACAGGGGCAGCAGGTGTACGGCGGCCGACATCCAGGTACCTACGTATTACTACTTACTGCTAGGTGAACAGGGGCAGCAGGTGTACGGCGGCCGACATCCAGGTACCTACGTATTACTACTTACTGCTAGGTGAACAGGGGCAGCAGGTGTACGGCGGCCGACATCCAGGTACCTACGTATTACTACTTACTTCTAGGTGAACAGGGGCAGCAGGTGTACGGCGGCCGACATCCAGGTACCTACGTATTACTACTTACTGCTAGGTGAACAGGGGCAGCAGGTGTACGGCGGCCGACATCCAGGTACCTACGTATTACTACTTACTGCTAGGTGAACAGGGGCAGCAGGTGTACGGCTGCTGACATCCAGGTACCTACGTATTACTACTTACTGCTAGGTGAACAGGGGCAGCAGGTGTACGGCGGCTGACATCCAGGTACCTACGTATTACTACTTACTGCTAGGTGAACAGGGGCAGCAGGTGTACGGCGGCTGACATCCAGGTACCTACGTATTACTACTTACTGCTAGGTGAACAGGGGCAGCAGGTGTACGGCGGCTGACATCCAGGTACCTACGTATTACTACTTACTGCTAGGTGAACAGGGGCAGCAGGTGTACGGCGGCCGACATCCAGGTACCTACGTATTACTACTTACTGCTAGGTGAACAGGGGCAGCAGGTGTACGGCGGCCGACATCCAGGTACCTACGTATTACTACTTACTGCTAGGTGAACAGGGGCAGCAGGTGTACGGCGGCTGACATCCATGTACCTACGTATTACTACTTACTGCTAGGTGAACAAGGGCAGCAGGTGTACGGCGGCTGACATCCAGGTACCTACGTATTACTACTTACTGCTAGGTGAACAGGGGCAGCAGGTGTACGGCGGCCGACATCCAGGTACCTACGTATTACTACTTACTGCTAGGTGAACAGGGGCAGCAGGTGTACGGCGGCCGACATCCAGGTACCTACGTATTACTACTTACTGCTAGGTGAACAGGGGCAGCAGGTGTATGGCGGCCGACATCCAGGTACCTACGTATTACTACTTACTGCTAGGTGAACAGGGGCAGGAGGTGTACGGCGGCTGACATCCAGGTACCTACGTATTACTACTTACTGCTAGGTGAACAGGGGCAGCAGGTGTACGGCGGCTGACATCCAGGTACCTACGTATTACTACTTACTGCTAGGTGAACAGGGGCAGCAGGTGTACGGCGGCTGACATCCAGGTACCTACGTATTACTACTTACTGCTAGGTGAACAGGGGCAGCAGGTGTACGGCGGCCGACATCCAGGTACCTACGTATTACTACTTACTGCTAGGTGAACAGGGGCAGCAGGTGTACGGCGGCCGACATCCAGGTACCTACGTATTACTACTTACTGCTAGGTGAACAGGGGCAGCAGGTGTACGGCGGCTGACATCCATGTACCTACGTATTACTACTTACTGCTAGGTGAACAAGGGCAGCAGGTGTACGGCGGCTGACATCCAGGTACCTACGTATTACTACTTACTGCTAGGTGAACAGGGGCAGCAGGTGTACGGCAGCCGACATCCAGGTACCTACGTATTACTACTTACTGCTAGGTAAACAGGGGCAGCAGGTGTACGGCGGCCGACATCCAGGTACCTACGTATTACTACTTACTGCTAGGTGAACAGGGGCAGCAGGTGTATGGCGGCCGACATCCAGGTACCTACGTATTACTACTTACTGCTAGGTGAACAGGGGCAGCAGGTGTACGGCGGCTGACATCCAGGTACCTACGTATTACTACCTACTGCTAGGTGAACAGGGGCAGCAGGTGTACGGCGGCTGACATCCAGGTACCTACGTATTACTACTTACTGCTAGGTGAACAGGGGCAGCAGGTGTACGGCGGCTGACATCCAGGTACCTACGTATTACTACTTACTGCTAGGTGAACAGGGGCAGGTGTAAGAAGGCATACCCATAAAAGGTCATAACTGACTGACTTATACTAGGTTCACTATATATAATGTAGTACATCTTATGTGCCCGTAACACGTGCGCCCAGAAGAAAAAAAATTATGCACAGCCTAAATGAACTTACATATATGTTGGCAGCGACAGTGTAGCTCCGTAATTCTTCAATTCCCAGGATCAAAGTTCCTGTGATGACATAATTACAAGCACAACTGCAATAATACACGTAGAACCCAACATGACCCAAGAAAACTAACAGTAGATACGTACAACCTGTTAAAATAAGAGGACCAGAGGAAGACTGACCTGTGAACCCAGGCACCGGACTGCTCTCACACCAACAACCATCTCTACCTCCATCTACTAAACCCCTCAAGGAAGGTTCCTTGATGTTGGTGAGGGGCTCTTGATTTAGGGAATTGGATCTGTGCTCCAGTTCCCCGAATTAAGCCTGAATGCCTTCCACATATCCCCCCCCCCAGGCGCTGTATAATGCTCCGGGTTTAGCGCTTCCCCCTTGATTATAATAATAATCCATCTACTAAAGTTCTCCACAACTACACCTCACTAACAACTACCTCAATCATACTATAAGAGCAAACAGCACTGAAAAACAGCAACAAAACACCTAGGAAACTGTTATCTAACCTGTACCCAGCAGGACGCCGGTTCAGCGTCCACCACACCCAGGCCTACACTACAACACTACAACATGGCAGACTCTTCTAACTCACCCTCCTTCCCAGGCTTCAGGGGGGAGGAGGCAGATATTCGCGGCGCGCCCAGGAAAACTAAAAATCGAAAAAATACGAAAAATGACTTAAGTTTACTGAAAAATATTTAACAATCTGGCAATATTTTGGTGTAAATCTCATTGTTGTACGATGTTTCTACAACGAATTACAGTAATTTTACAAATACTTTTTGTGGTGACGAGCGCATGATATACCTCTGTATGTGAAGTAAATTTTCAGATTTTTTCCGACTTTTTTAATTATTTTCTTATTTTTCTTTCTGATATATTAATTTTGCCATTTGACATTAGTTAAAATTGGGAGGAGCCACACGTCGCCGCCGGCGGCGGCGGCAGCGGCGGCAGCGGCAGCAGCGGCAGCAGCAGCCGCAGCCGCAGCCGCAGCCGCAGCCAGCCAGCCAGCCAGCCAGCCAGCCAGCCAGCCAGCCAGCCAGCCAGCCAGCCAGCCAGCCAGCCAGCCAGCCAGTACTTCCTGGAGCGTCGTAATGTAAGGGTAGAGTTGCTACGAGTAATAAAATGTGTAATTACTTTATTATTAGAATTAATGTTATCTACCTATCACATTTATTCCAGAATGGTATCTCACAAGATAAATAACGCAAAGTATAATAAATACGGCCAAATGAATAATTATTGCCATATACTGAGAGGGCGGCGGCCGCTGGTCCAGGATCTCACAATAAGATTTATTTATTTATTTATTTGTCTCTGCAAATAGTACATTGAGATTTTGTATTTACAATAGTGGGTTGCAATGCAAAGAGAGCCTCTATTATGCCTAGGCATTATGGGCCAACTTAACATTATTGGCTTACAGTCTACTTAACACTAAGAATTATATCATAGTTGTACAGTAGATTATTAATTGTTAGTGAATCTAATTGGTATAAGACAAAAGATATATATTCAAAAATGCTTTTTGTGAAAACAATGATTCAATATAATAATATCTATTTCTACATGTTAGGTCCCCTCAAGGGAAATTTCTTGACGCTAGTGAGGGGCTCTTGATCCAGGGAATTGAATCTGTGCTCCGGTTCCCTGAATTGAGCCTGAATACCTTCCATCCTCCCCCACATGCGCTGTATATTCCTACGGATTTAGCGATCCCCATGATTATAACAATAATAATTAGCGCTTATTTTAGATTATAGAAATTTCTACAAGTACAAGGTATACAGGTCTAGCTGACACTAAAGAAAGCCGCTTATGTTGAGCATTTCGGGCAAATTAGGCCAGTTTTGTCCCAGGATGCGACCCACACCAGTCGATTAACATTCAGGTGTCCATTTTATACTGATAGGTGAACATGGACAGCAGGTGTCATATGGAAACACGTCCTAATATTATCCAGCCGTACCGTAACTTCGACCTCTGGACCTTGGTGTGTCAGGCAAGTGCGCTAGCGATCGAGCTACAGGTTCCCTGATCACCATAGAAAAGGGTATGTAGGTAATGGGTGACTCTATAAGATTACTGTTGTACAAGAATGAAATGCAATATTAAGTAAATTTATTCAGGTATACACAAATACAGTTACATAGGTTGTGGAAAATACTATATATTTTCCTGAAATACAGTATATGTAAATAGATGGCCTATATTGTATTTAATAAAAATTATGTTATAAAAATGGGAAGCCCTGCACCTGCGCAGAGCAGAAGACTCGCCATTTTTGTTTGAATTGGGCAAGAAACGTTAGTGAATAATCGGAAGAATTTTCGTAGCTCTAGAGGTTAAATTGGGCTGACACCTCTCAAATAGGAGCCGAAATTGTTGGATGTGCATTTCTGCATAATTTGAGTATCAGGTGACTGGAAAGGACAACTGCAGGAACCTCAGATAAGTCTGTTATGTAGTAACTCTGGCCAGTGTTATTTTCATAGATAGACAGTGAGGTTTTTTGAGTATGATACACAGTAATCTCCAGTCAAATTGGTGAGTGTTACCTGGAGTTTACCTGTTATGATTAAGATATATTTTCCTTCTGTTATATAAATGTTGAGAAATGGGATTACCAGCTAAGCTTATTAAATATAGGAAAACTTAACTTAGAAAGACAGCTCATCGCCTGCACAGCCGCCCCTGCAGACGAGGTCTTGAGAAGCTGTCGAAGTCATTCCTCAACGGGCTGTTTTGAGTTATAATTTGTAAGATTATAAATTACCACTAGGGGGTGTTATGTCAGCATATTTCATTCACTGATGGCTGACAAACTTACGTGTGTGGACTCAAAGGTCCGCATATCACTGGGGTTTATGATAAGTGACTAACTCACGACTTTATACTCAACTGCGCAGTCAATAGTAGTACATCAGGAGTTAGAATACTTACCTAGGTATATGTATCTGACCCAGAATTATGCCCGGATATACGTTGAGTTGATTGAAGTATAGTGTTCTTTGAAGAATGTCGCACTACACTCTGTTGGATCGCAACACTCGTTGTTACACTGTTCATCAATAATTGTTCACACAATATCACTAAAAAGCTGATCACACTTCTCTGTAAGTGTTTATCATGGTTTGTGAGACACTTTGTTCACACTAACGCACAGATCGTTCTTTGTTGGTTATCCTGGCGTTAGTGTCACTCTCAGTAGAGTCAAAAGTAATCTGAAGACGCCACAGCACCCCACGCCGCTACTCCCCTAGCACAAAGGAAAAGCTGACCTAGTACTTTTACTTCCTTGCTACTTCCTCCATGAAGCAAAGCAGAATATTTGATTCTTGCTGTCTTAAGCATAGACAACAATATACACTATCTCTACCATGGTAATAAAGTGGGAGCAGGATTTTCCTTAATTGTCCTGCTAAGGTAAGAGATGGACTGTCTCTTATTAAAATACACCTTACAACACTGGAGTCTGCAAGGAGCGTTGGTCGAAGCGACCACATCCCATACTTGTACTGCATCTGCTAGCAATTACTCGCTGTAGCAGTAAACAAGATGCTTGCCCCTTCTGAGAGGGCTGGGCCCCTCATGGCTGAAAAGGGCTGAAAGGGGCTGAATGGGGCTGATACCCCCCTCCTGGAGAAAATTTCTCCACACTGGGGGGCGGCAGAGGTTCGCTGCAGGTGAACTATTCATCACTTAACATTAATTTGATTTTCTCACTCGCCACCACTGCTGCTTGTCTTTTCTGAACAGCTTTAGTCTGAGTGGTTTCTAGAGAATCACTAATTTTGTTTTCAACACTGTGTAATTCTAACGATACTAGTTTATTTATTGTCCGCTTATTCACTACACCTTTGCTTAAAACATCAACTGTCCTGATGATTCCATTTGCATCAGGATATATGGTCTCAATTTTTCCAAGTGGCCATTGGGACCTCGGACCGTCATTGTCATTAATCATTGTCACCAGGTCTTAAGGACTTTTGATTTTCAGGAACACCAGCTCCATAGAAGTGTTCTCTCAATGAGGTGAGATAGTCTTCTCGCCAAATTTTCTCCCAACGTTCAATCACTTTATTAAGGTGTTTGAATTTACGTCTGAGTTGCTCAGGTTGGAAATAAGTAGGATCCTCTATGATTTCTTTATCATTCATGGGAGGAACAGGTGCGAGCCTTCTGCCATGGAGTAAATGAGATGGACTTAACACTTTTAAATTGTCCAGATCATCGGTAACATAAGTTAGAGGTCTGTTGTTGACTCTATTTTCTATTTTAGTCACAATTGTACGGAATTCTTCTAAGTCTATTCTCTGACGATGAAGAGTCTTCCTTAAACAACGTTTTACAATGCCGATCATTCTTTCATGAAATCCGCCGTGCTATGGAGATTTAGGAGGAATGTATCTCCAACGACAACTGCGTTGATTCAGCATCTGTTGTACTTCTGGTTGATCAAAGATCTTGCTTATATAAGCAGCACCAGCAACAAAGTTCGTTGCATTATCTGAAATCATCAGTCTGGGACATGCCCTTCTGGCTGCAAACCTTCTGAATAATTTGATAAAGGTTTCAGCAGACATGTCAGTGGCTACTTCTAGATGTACTGCTCTAGTTGTAGCACAAGTGAACAAACGGATGTACACCTTGATGGGAGCTTTGTCAACTGTTTTGGTTAAAATTATTGGTCCAGTGTAATCTACACCTGTCACCTCAAATGGAGTGATATGACAAACTCTTTCAGAGGGATATGGAGGTGGACCTGGATACTGACATACTCGCATATCGTATTGACGACAAGTAATACAGTCCTTTATTTGTTTTTTCACACTTTGTCGACCTTGAGGTATCCAGTAGGTTTGTTGTATATGACAAAGTGTGTCAGCTACCCCACCATGTAACACGTTACTGTGGGCGTTTTGCACAATCAGTTTTGTTAGCCAATGATTCTTGGGGATCAATATTGGATTAATTGCTTCTTTAGGTAGTGAAGAATTATGAATTCTTCCTCGACATCTTATAATCTTTTCTGAGTCGAGATCAAGTCCTAAAGAATTAATCATAACAGGTTTCTCTGGGGATTTATCTTGTGTTTCTAGAAATTTATATTCTGTAGAGAAAACATCTTTCTGTATTAGTTTCACCCAGTATTTAATGGGTTCAAGACATTCATAATCAGGTTTAATTCCTTTAATGAATTTAAAGACAAGAGCTGTAACTCTTAAGAGTTTACCCAAAGATGAGTATTTAGATCCATCAATGACTATTTCTGTTGTGGCTGCTGCAGTATTTACACAACTTATTTCTGCTGTGTTCAAGCAAACTGTTTCTTCTGGCATAATGTGAGCTTTTTGCTGAGGCCAGTTATTTTCATTAGAGAGCCAGTTCGGTTCGTAGAGCCATAATTTATTATCCACAAATTTCTTGAGTGGGACACCACGTGACAACATGTCAGCTGGATTCTCTTGGGTAGAGACGTGGAGAAAGAGATAATCTCTCTGCATCTCTTTTATTTCTGCTACTCTGTTCTGTATATAGACCAACTTACTCTTATTATTTCTTAACCACTGGAGAACTGCTTCATTATCACTCCAGATCACGGTTTTTTCAATAGTGAGATGATCAAGGACTTTGTACTTGATCAAGTACTATATGTACCTACATATAGTGCTGTCAGTTCCAATTGTGGTACTGTTCTGACCTTCAAGGGTGCTACCCTGGCCTTTGAAGTAATTGGTGTACTTCCTTCATCATTACTCATGCAAGCTACAGTGCCATAACCTCTGGTTGACGCATCACAGAACACATGTAATGTGTAATTGTTTCCCTCTTGACCTATTTGTCTGGGAAATGTAATTTGATGAAGTTGTTTAAACTCCTTGGATATTTCATCCCATGCCTGACTCATTTCTAGAGGAAAGTTCTCATCCCATCCAATTTTGAGCTTCCATGCGTCTTGCATAAGCATTTTACCTTTTATGGTAATTGGTGAGACGAGTCCTAGAGGATCAAAACATTGTGATACCTCTGACAGTAAACTACGTTTAGTGAGTGTACTTCATGATTTATTGTTTATCTTTTTGAGACTCAAAGTATCTTCCTGTGTGTTCCAATTAAGTCCCAGCATACTGTTGCAATCAGGAATTTCAGCTTCATGGAAATCTTCCTTGATAAGTTCCCTTAATTGCATTGAATTTGTATTCCACATGCTTCTTTCATCTCCTTGTTAGCTTCTCTGTATAAGGATTTCAAATCCTCCTCTTTATTCACAGTACCTTGAAGATTGTCCACATGGAAACTTTTAAGATTTCTTTGAAGGGACTTTCAGATTTCTTCAAATATGTATTTAGAGTAGCTTCTAGTAAGAATGGAGAGGATGTTGCACCAAATAATACTGATTTGAAACGATAAGTTTTCACAGGGCTTTGAGGATCATGTGGATTTTCAGGCCACAAGAATCGAGTATAATCTCTATCTATTTCTTGTAGTCCTACTCTTAAAAAAGCCTTGGAAATATCAGCCGTGTAGGATTAGATTAGATTAGCCGTGTAGGCATATGGGTTTGTGCGAAATTTCATAAGCACGTCTCCAAGCTTCTCAGTTAGTGAGGGTCCGGTTATCAGACAGTCATTAAGACTTGCTACATCTTTATTTGCACGTGCGCTGCAATTATATACAACACGTAGTGGAGTGGTTTCAGAATCTTGACTCCATGGTGCGGGAGATAATGAGCTTCTGTCTTCAACTTATCTTCTACTATTTCCTCAATGAATTTATTGTCCAACTGTTCTTGTATGATATTATCATAGACAGTCAGTAGCTCTGGATTCTTCCTGAGCTCATGTATTTGTGCTTTCATCTGTCCGAAAGCCATGCGATAATTGCTAGGTAAATGTGGTGGATTTAATTTCCATGGTAACCTAACCCAATACTGTCCAGCTTTATATTTGACAGTGTCCAAATATTGGTTATAAGTCTGAGACTCTTGTGGGCTTGGTTTTTTTACATCAATACCTATCGCATCTAAATCCCACAACTTATCAACTGGTTCATTCATTTCTTCCAGTAATGATAATTTTTGCTGTGGTACATGATCAGCGGTTATTCTCGTAACTAGTACATTTTCCATTGAATCAATATCAGCTTCTTTCCCACTTTGAGAGGGAATGGGACCACATATCATGTGGCCTCCTGCTGTTTTCAGCAAGTGAACATCATGTTTACTTACTATATTTTGCACAATGCAGTGATAATAATCACTTCCAATGATTAAATCAATTGGACTAATAGTGTCCGTCTGTATGTCAGGACAGGCTAACTTGACCTTAGCTGCTTTCAGTGCTGCAACTGTTTCTTTTAAGCCCTGGATCTGCACAGTCTTAGGCAAATCATCTACTACCACAGCTTCTACTGTCTTTTTCCTGTTTCCTAGACCAACAGTGATTCTGGCTAGGTCATATGTCTGTTTACCAGAATTGTGGAAAAACCAGCTATATCTAACTGTATTTTGGCATAGGGTTGTTTATTCAGTTTCTGCAACACTGTTCTTCTTATGAAGGACCTTTGTGAGCCTTGATCAAATAGTGTTAGCACATTGGTTTTGTGTAATTTATTAGATAACTCAATTCGAGCTGTCGGGGAGCAGTTGCTTTAAACTTATCTCTCACATTTAATGCTGTTGCTTGTTGACTTCCTGATTCTGTGGAAGTTTTCTGTTGTTCAGCAAAAGTATTTGGGCATATGTTGTTGCAGAAGTACTATGAAGATTCTATGTTCAATAAAGCCTAGAGATAAGGCCTGTGTTTCTATCACAACAATTTATTGAACATAGAATCCTGGGCTACCTGGTGGTGATCCTGCGCTAGACTACATCACAACATGGAGCGTTTACTGAAACCTGAGAGGCTAGACTGTGACCCCAGCTTATCAACGGCTGCTAAGGAATGGAAGCACTGGTTTAAGACTTTCGAAAACTTCTTGGGAGCCCTTCCTAAAGAAGATCTAGATAAACTAAGTCTGCTCATCAATTTTGTGTCACCTAAGATATATGAGGCTATTTCTGAGTGTAATACCTACGAAGATGCTATCAAAACCCTCAAGTCTCAGTATATTAAACCTACAAATGAAATCTTTGCACGCTATCGCCTTGCAACTCGCCGCCAGCAGATTGATGAGTCCTTAGAGGAATACTTTCAAGCACTGAAAATTTTAGGTAAGGACTGTCACTTCCAAGCAGTGACAGCTGCTCAGTATTGTGAAGAGTCCATCAGGGATGCTTTTATCAGTGGCCTGCAATCACCAATAATAAGGCAGCGTTTATTGGAGAATAAAACTCTCGACTTAGCCGCTGCCTTTGACCAGGCAAGAGCTCTAGATTCAGCCCAGAAGAATTCTGAAGTATACAGTACCACTCAGCCTTCTCGAGTGGTAAGTGCTGCAATTCCTGACCAAGACTCTTGCAATGAAGTTACTGGGGAACCTGCCTCAGTGACAGCAGCAGCAGGTACGGTGTGTTTCTTTTGTGGTTTTTCAAGACATCCACGTCCAAAGTGTCCTGCTCGTGAAGCAATGTGCCATAAATGCCACAAGAAAGGTCACTTTGCTAAAGTATGTCGTGCTAATGCATCAACAAGAGCTAGTGCATCCAC
>NC_091294.1:64506308-64586239 GCF_038502225.1 Cherax quadricarinatus | reverse complement strand
CCACATCACCCTTCCTAATGACACAATTCCAATCCCCACCAATCACCGTAAAAGCAGGTAAACCTCTCAAGTGATATACCAGAACCTCGCGTACAAAATCCACCTTCACTCTAGTGTTACTAGTTGCTGGCATGTACACCCCTACAAAACTAACCCTCCTGGCCCCCCAAAACCCATCCACCCTGACAACCCTCCCACCCCCCCCCTCCTCCCAACCCAGGATACGCAAAGGACTGGTCTCCTTTACCGCCACAGCCACACCTCCTTTCAACCTCAAAGCATCACATGTAAACAACCTATAACCTTTCAACAACAGCTCACATCCTAACCTATGGTTATGTTCCTGCAAAAAACAGACATCAATGCTAAATCTCCTCAAAACCCACTCTAACCATACCCTCTTGACCTCGTTTTTAAGACCGTTTACATTGAAAGTTACACACCTGAATTTTACAAGAAAGGCGGCTTACCCCTGTGCCGCTGAGGCTTACTTGGTCCTCCTTTCATAGGTCTCGGTTCTTCTCTATCAATCCCTCGTTCCTGCCCTCCAACCCCTCCCTGTCCCTTCCCACCTAGCTTCCCATTGCCCCCCCCTCCTCCCTGACTTGCCTTTGCAACCACAGCTGCCCACATCTTCTTCCCAGGCCTCTGCGCTGGTGTGAGGACCTCGTCCATGTCTGATGCCCCCGCTGATCTCTTGCGGGAGCTACCCTCTACATACATTTCTTCTTCAACCACATCTTCTTGATGGACCTCCACCACCACATTGCTCTCCTTTCGAACCTCACTCAAGTCTTCCTTACCCTGCTTCTGTTCATCCATCACCTTGTCATCACCTGACCTCACATCACTTTCCACACCAAGCACCGACTCTTCCAAAAAATCCTTCAGCACAGCCTCCAAAATCCCGTCCTGAGCTGACTCTGCATTATCTAACGGCCTGTCTGACGGCGATATTCCCTCCCCTCCCGTTTCCACTGGTAGTGTAACACACGTCTCCAAAACCACCTCTGCCCTGTCGACCTCCTCACTCCATAGGCCTGTACCCCGTCTTTCCACTTCATCCGTCATAACATCCGTGGCTTCTAATGGCGTATCCACAGCAGCTGTCTCCTGACGTCTAGGCTCCTGTCTCCTGGGGCATTGTGCCACCATGTGCTCATAAGAGTCACATAAACGGCACGTCTTCCTCTGCCCCGCATAGTGAACAAAAACCTGTGTTCTATGGTTACGTAATGTAACATATGATGGTATCGGTCTCCTCAGGGTCATTTTCAGTGTGCATGATCCTTCCGGCATCCCCTCATAAGGGCCGTCCCTCCACATTCCCATGCTCGTCGAGTGTACAGTTCCATAACCACTGAACACATCTTGGATGCTGTATGCTGTTGCCTCAAAAGGTACATTCCTTACCTTCACCCAAGTAAAATACTTAGACACATCATGCAAGCATACTTCCACTGCCGAATTGATACTCATCCGTCGTTCTTGAAATTCATCTACGATGTTAGAGTAGAAGGCAGCCCTCATGAACTTCACGAAGACCCTTGACATTCCATTCAGTGCCACACCATACAGCTCTTCGTTGGGGATGCCATAACAGTCCCTGATAATGCTTGGCAGGAGAACGTTCATCGTGTCGTTGCTTAAAGTTCCTCTAACCAGCTGAATGCAGACAGTATTAATGCGCCGGTACAGTCGGTCCGCCATCTTGGCGCTAATACTATGTTTTCCTCACCAGGTGGCGTGCAAGAGAACCAGTAGAAGCGTCCTCTCTCCCCGCAGGTCGAGAGACGAATAAAAAAATACTGTATATAACACACACATGTAAAGTAGGATGGTTGGGTTAGAAGGTTCACTGGACCTCGTGTATTATCATGTCAGAGTTACCATATATGGGAAATGTTTAGTTCAGGTATAAGGATGCATGTTTGCATGGTAATTATATGGTGTACTGTGATTATGAATTATATGGTGTACTGTGATTATGAATTATATTTTGGATACCTGTTTGTTAAGGGATTGTGGTCTTCTATATATTTATTCTTTTATGTTGTAATACAACGTTTTAAATAAAATATAAAAAAAAATTTTTAAGCAGCCTTGTATTTATGATGTTTTAAATAAAATATAAAAAAAAATAAAATATAAATAAAAAACTTAGGCGATCATCATTGCCTTTATTATGAAGCTTCTTAAAAAGTTCCGAAAATAAGAGAGCCAGTTAATGAACTTCCCAAACGGGGACAAGAAAGCGAAACTATCTTACCACCAGAAGACTCGTGTAACAACTCATTCTAAATTCTTCCTCAAAAGGCGCTAATCAGTGTCTGTGTATTATGTGGTAGCTAGGCGCGGCTACAGACATCCAGTTGTGCCCACAGCCCCGCCACATTGATACACAGCTCTCACAGAGGATCAAGCAAGGTATGGCTAAATGGGTAGTTGTAATTATTTTGAATAGTGTTTTAATGTATGGTCTAGTACAAAATTTTTTTTTTTTTTTTTTTTATATTTTATTTATAACCAATACAGTATACATAAAAATAAAAGGAAACAGTATGGATCTCTAACATAATCCTACTAGAACATCTACATACTTATCCCATATACCAAAATACAAATAAACATACAAAGAAAACAGCTTAAAACCGACTCATTATAGTTACAATAAACCCGTATACAAAAATCTCAGACACAAAAGGAATGCGTCTATAAACTGGCTAGATATATCTGTATACCATACAGCCAAAACTTACGTTAAGAACATAGCATGAAAAACCTATATCAGGGTGCTGACAGTCTATAAGTACATCTTAACATACAAAAACCTAGAACATAATATAACCTAAAAAAAAAAAACCACTTCATATGGCAAAGAACAATACCATTGTATAATACTATACAAAGTACATTGAAATGACAATTAAAACAAAGTATCGAAAAAGGAACATTCAACAAGCATGTTGAATACCTATAAACCTACACATCACATACACCACAGAATTATCTTTGTATAACACATTTGAGGACAAAAAGAAAAACCAAGCATACTTAGATCATGCCTTGTCACCTCAAACCTTCAAACGCACAAATACTGTGAGATGTACCCTCTCACACTTACACACAATGTAGTGCAACAACACTACTTACATATTATATTCAATACCTTCTGAAAAACAATGTGAAAAACATATCTTAGACAACTACCCCGACCAAACTCGCATCACAAAAGCTTATTTATTATATTGCCAAACATACCACACACGCTAACATCCATACACATGTCCATACTCAAGAAAACTAGCCCGCCGCAACCCCTTACTTGACACTTAAATCTCTTAAATCCTTCAACCTGAATCTACGATAACCTTCAGTAAATGCTGTCTCCCATCTTCCCCCATAAAGATCCCTATTGCGGCACTTTGTTCTATACATCGTGGCCCCTAACACTCTTATCCTTTCCTCGACTCCCACCTCCCTCATTGCCCAAGATATATAAATAAAATCAGTGACCACATACGCAACCGCATTCACCACCTGCTGACTCCACCCACCTATATCTAAACTTAACACCCGCAACACCTGTAACCCTTCCCCACCCACTAACCTAACTACCCTACTTAGCCAGACCCTCGCATCTTCTAAAGTACAAAAATACACAGCGTGAAATATGGTTTCCGGACATCCACACGCTTTGCACTCCCCACCCTCCCTTAATCTCCTATTAAATAACACAACCCCAGACGGCAAAATCCCATGTAAAAACCTAAACATAACCTCCCTGACACTTGGTTTTACACGTAGTTGTTGAAGACATTTCCATACAGAACCCCATGCATGCATACATAGGGTATGCCCCCTCAACTGCCACCACCACAGACCCACCCCCCACCCTCTCAAGAACCTTCAATTTAAGCTGTTTCGGATCCCTTACCGTCAGTAAAATTTGCAACATAGCCTCCCCAAACATTAAATCCCTACCCCTCCACCACCGTTGCATATCCATGCGCAGTCTTTCAAGGCCCCCCCGCTCACCCCCTCCCTAACAAACCCCCTTTTCAGAAACACACTCAACATACGTTTCTCAAGAGGTATAAGCCCCAGCCCCCCCTGGCTAACGGGAAGCGACACCACCCCTCTACTTAGCCAGTCACAACCCGATCCCCATATAAATCTGAATACTCGCAGTTGCAACCGTTGCACCTCACACCGTCGTAACGGATATATTGCCACCACGTGCCATAACTTGCTATACAACAGGACATTCGTGACTATAACCCTTTGATGCAACGTTAATTGCTCTGCCCTCAAACCTCCCAATCTTTTCAAAACTCCATCCACGGTGCGCCTCGAATTTGCCTCTTGTGCATCCCTATCATTCCGCATGTACACTATCCCACATATCAACAACTGATCTACCACACGCCACCCACCCTCAACAGTCTCACCATTATGTACACTATCCCCTAGATCCAAATACTTGGACTTTACTACATTAATTTTCATCCCCGTAGCCTCACCAAAAACGTCTATCACCCTTCCTACCTTATGTAAATCCCTCACATCCCTCACCAAGACAGTCGTATCATCCACGTAACCCACTATACCCGCTTCCCCTTCTCGTACAAAACCAACCCTCGCTCTCGCCATACTCCACCTAACTGCCCTATAAAAGGGTTCCTGAAGACATGCAAACAAAATTTGCGACAGAGGACATCCCTGTCGCAAACCCCTTCCCATCTGTATGCTATAACCTACTCGTCCATTAACCTGAATTCTCATAACTGCACCCAGATACAAAGTTTTTGCCCAAGAAACAATTTCCCTCCCGAAACCCAACCAACGCATAAAACTCCATAATGCATCCCTTTCTACGCTATCATAAGCAGCTCTCCAATCCAGAGCCAAAACACCCCCTCCCCCCTATGCTCTATAAAACTCCTAATAACTCCATGCCCTTCATACATTGATCTACCCGGTATGCCATATTGTCCTCTATCAATTACTTTACCTAAAACCTGTTTGATTCTGTTCCCTAATACCCTTGCAAATAACTTATAATCACCGCACATAAGCGATATTGCACGGTAATCTTCTACCGTTGTCTGTCCACCCTTCGGCACTAATACAACAACAGCAGTCCTTTGCTGCTCACCCATTGCCCCATCTTCCTTCATTACATTGAACAATCTGACTAAAAATCTCCTCGATACTTCCCAATTCTTAACATAAAAATCATTAGGCAACCCGTCTACACCCGGTGCCTTACCTAAACTTGCACCTGCTATAGCTTGCCAAATTTCCCCTTCCGTAATCTGTCCTTCCAAAGTCTCCCTAGCTCTACCATCAAGCTCGCATTGCACATAACCACCCATTTCCCTTAAAGCATCATCTCGTATACCCACATGTTGTGCATATGACCTAAACCATACATCAAGATATCCACTCATACCTTCAGTCGACATCAATACCTGCCCTTCCCTATACCCTCCCATCCCCACATGAACAGTTAATCCCATCATCTCCGTCGCCGCTCTCCTCTTACGCTGTCCTCTCAATACACACGCCGATGGCCTATCACCCCATAACACCTCCTCCAACCCCGCCAAAACGCGTGCACCATCAAATCTTTCATTTTGCAAATCCCTAATGCTCTCCTTTAATCCCTCAATATTTCCCACCGGGTAACTAACCCTCCCTCGTTCGTAGCAAGCCCTCAACTGCCCCTCAAGATAAGATTGAAACCCATACTTTAACCTATTATATTCCCTCCCATTACGTACATAAAAATCCTTAATACCTGATTTCGCCACAGTCCCATCTAACCAGATCACCATTCCCAGGCGCTTCTGCCTCCAACCCCTCCCAAAACTGTTTAAATGACTGTCTATATTCTTCTTCATGCAGCAACTTTACATTTAACTTCCAATACCCCCTACCCCTTCGTGGCAACCCCTCCCAACCCAAATCCACCATAACACCCCTATGATCAGAAAATACCACATCCAACACCCTCACCCTATGTATTACTACCCTTCTGGGGACGTACAAACGATCGAGCCTAGCAGCATACCCACGCCTAATAAATGTATGCTCTACCTCCCCCCCCCCACAGATATCGATTAAACCCACCCCTGATAACAATTCTCCCAATGTTCCCATACAATGCCCCGCCCCCCTCGGTTCCACATCCTTACGCCTTATCACACAGTTCCAATCACCTCCTATCACGGCTACCCCTGGCAATCCACGCAAGTAGTAAACCAACACGTCCCTCACAAAGTTATTCTTAACGCGTACGTCTCCCTCTGCCGGTCCATACACACACACCAACGTCATCTGTACCTGACCCCATAATCCATCCACACGTATCACCCTCCCCTCCCCCCCTTCACAATGCCTGACAACCAACGGGCTAGTTTCCTTTACCAATATAGCCACACCGCCTTTCAATCTGACCGCATGTTCAACATACACCTTATATCCCTCCACCTTCAACTCATAACCATGTCTATAATTATGCTCCTGCAAGAACACAACATCAACACCATGACGCTCCAAAAACTCCCTAAACCACTCACACTTTCTCTGCGACCTCAAACCATTGATGTTCAATGTCAAGCACTTAAAACCGACAAAGGTGGTTTCCCTCTTGACACAACCTTTTTGTCACCTGATCGCCTCATTGCACTCTTATCCCTCCCCCCCCCCTTTTTGTGCACTCTTACTCGATCCCTGTCCCTGAGTGTCTTTTGAACCCCTCTGCGTGACATCCGCCCATGTTTTCTTCCCTGATCGTTGTGCGGGCGTAAGCACTTCATCTGAATCATAAAGCACTGCTGCGCGCTTTCGCGTCGTACCGTCTACCTGCATCTCGTCATCAAGCTCATCACCACGATGAACCTCAACCTCCACCGTATTCACCGACAAGACAGCCTTGTCACACACCTTAGGACGAACTACCTTCGCCCCTCCGTCCTCCATAAGTCCCAATATCCAGGATCGTGCCTTCTTCCTGATACGGCCCCGTGCCCGAAATATCCACAAGCGTCGTCAATGCTTCCTCCTTGCTATCATTCACTTCCGCGATGATCTCCTCCAATGCCTGAACCACGTCCAAGGAAGGGGAGTCCCCCCCACTCGTAGCACCTGCCATCTTCTCTGCCTTCTCAACCTCCTCACTCCATGACGCACTCTGCGGAGTCAGTGTCGATAAAGGCTGTTCTTGCTCCACTCTCCTCGCCTCTACGTTTCTTCGTTGTTGCAGGTCGTTGTCTCCACGTCCTCTACCACATTGCGCTGCCAGGTGTTCATACGACCCACACAAACAAGTGCGTCGTTGCCCTGCGTATGTCACAAATACCTGAGTTCTGAATTCTTCCATCACCACATACGACGGTATAGGATGTCGTATCGTCATCTTTGCAGAGTACGTACCCTCAGGTATTCCCATATACGTACCAGCTGACCATCTTCCGGCAGTAACCGTGTGTACCGTCCCATATTTACTCATGGCAAACCTTATGTCAGATGCATCCGCCTCAAATGGCACATTCCTGATCTTCACCCAAGTGAAGTAACTTGATACATCATGCATCCTCGCCGTGACAGCATGATTCACAGGTATGGCCACTTCCTGAAACTTGTTAACCACTGTCTCATACATACTCGTCGAATTGAATTTAAGAAATATCCTCTTCGTGCCATTCAAGGAAAGTCCACAAATCTCTTCAGTAGCTACGCCGTAGGTGTCTCTAATTATTGCTGGTAGAAGTAGCTCCATAGACGGCCCAGTGATAGCTCCACTGGTTAATTCAATACAGACTGTATTGACTCTCCGGCGACAAGCCTGCGCCATGTTGTGAAAATACAAAATTATATGTATATATTAGGCACTTTGTAAATAAGGCTGAAAGCATTTTGCAAAAAAATATATGCAGTATTTGATTAAATGTGGTAATTTATAACCATGGCTCATATAGGTTCAGATATGACACGTTAAAGACTGCATTACTGCATTTATATTTATAGTGATACTCTATCTAGATTTAAATTATGAGACGGCAATATTTGTAGATAGGGAGCACTTAAGGAATGTTCTTGGATACTGGCGAGGGACTCTTCATATAAAGAAATTAGATTTGTACTAAAATTCCCTGAGGAAAGCGTTAATACCTTGCACATCTCCCCCCCCCCCTACAGACTGTATAATCCTATTGCTTTAGCGCTTCCCCCTTTATTATAATTTAGACATAATTGGTATGTAAATAGTGGAAAAACTGATTTTATCGCTTCTCGATAGTCTTAACTGTTTTAGTTCCGTTGTGAAGCTCGCTAAAGATCGGTGTTCACACAACCTCACCACTGTGTGCAAAGTTTAACTTCGTTTAGTCTGAACGTGTCAACTATGGAACACTGCCATTCTCTGCAAATACTAGATCAGAGAAGGCATTCGGGTACATTATCGAAACTAGTGAAAGTAATTGAGCATATTGACACTCGTTAACACATCTCAGACACGGTGGAGCGCCCTAACAGAAGTCAACTTTCTTACACAATGATGACTAATGACATTATCATCTATTCTGTACACACGTCATCGCAATGACCAACAGAAATGTCTTGTGAACTAGTGTCGTGTACCCTGATGGAAGATTGTCAGGTAAACGGTGGACTAGCACACTTCTCAGGACAAAAGACTTCCTTCTGTGTTCGTACAAACGGCCTGAGGACATGTAGTTTTGTGTAAGTTTTCTTTGCACCTTGGAAGCTGGAAGAATGAGATTCAACAGGTGGTTGAGGTGGGCAAATGGGTCAAGTCGAAAAGTCAGTGGGGCGACTCTAATGGAAAGTACATGGGGAAGCTGTGAACAGAGTACAGTAACAAGTCTTTGTAGTATTAATCTAGGAACTGAAGTAGGTTTCTCTTTATGGTACCTATTAACATTGATGTCTCAAGGCGTATTCATTAACGAAATGACTAAACCTCCTGTAGTATTACACCATTTTGTATTAATCTTCATTAACATTTTATTAGTGCATGACTTCTTGTTTGATTACTTGTTCGTGCAATCTATTTCATTTAAACAGCTTCACTTTAACTTTAGGCTTTTGAGAAGCCTCGTCCCCCACTCGGTAACAATATCCCAGTAAGACCTGTTCTAAATTTTATAATTCTTCCATATCCTGTATGTCGGTAGCGCACGCAACTCTATAGTTGTGTGTCGGGATACAGGTAGAAATATTGGGTACCTTGACACCTGCACTCCCTGTTCACCTAGCAGCAAATGAGGATCTGGATGTAAACAGATGTGCATTTTCCTGGGTGACAATATTAACCAGGGTGATTTATATAGTATGTCACTGTTGTCTACTACGTGTTGTATGACTTCGACACATAAAGGTCGAGATTAATTCCAACTTTGTTTATCAAGGTTTGTCCCAGTAATTGTTTTTTTTTTTTTTATTGTATGTCTGCTTCCCTAGGTCTATATTCCTATGATGCCTTTTTATGCCTGTCCCTTGCAGCTTCCTGCCTTCCCTCTCCTCTGATGTCTTATTACCTTTTCTCAGACTGAATCTCAAAACAGCGTTACCACGAATGTGAGGCTAAAGTTTATCTGTTTTACATCTTTGGGTTACACTGGATCATTAAAGTAACTTGTAACCTGCTCACCACCCGTCAGAATACTTTTATGGCTAAGCAACTCGACATGCACACCTATCGGTGTAAACATCTTTTTAAAGCTTGTAAAAGCAAAGCTCCTTAGTCTTTTAACCCTTAAATTATCCAAATGTTTTTTTACATCTGGATGTAAAAAAAAATTACTTTTTTTTTTTTACATCTGAAAACTTTAAACTTGTCTAAATTTTTTTTTTTTTAAATTTGAAAATATATAAAAGTATAGATTTTGTAGCAACGAATTTGAACGCAGATTTGTTTGGACCGTTTAAGGGTTAAACCTGGTAGTGTAAATTATTTACCTTTGTATTACTATTCTTTCAATCACTACTTGGCAGACCATGAAATACGTAAAATCTGTGATATTAAGTTCTTAACCTCTACCATCAATCTGCGTTTTTTATATAAATTTTATCTTCTGCCAGTACGAACAAATGTTGCGTTTGATAAGATATATTCTAGGCATTATAAATAAAACAAATTCCGAAATCTGCTTCAACTTTCCCTAATGTAGGGAAAGATGGACGATAATGGAAATTGTAAAAAGAATAAATCTGGGGAAACTATTCTGTAGTTATTCCTGAATATTAAAATTACAAGCTACCTCATCGTCAGGTAATGGCTGGTTTAAATCTCGTACGAAGCGCATCATGGGTGATCCTCCTTACAAATACTTAGCATTTAATGCTAGCGTCTAGTCTGACATCAGCAGAAATTTCATTATGGTATAGTATAAAGCTCGCAGGGGGAAACTCCGTGTGAATTAAAGGACAACTGAATTTTGTCAGGTATTCTTAACCGGGATTATCCATAAACCTTGTGGGTATGTAAATTAGATAGCACTCCATCTGTAAATTATTTAAAAAATTAGTTTATTAAATTTGATCTATGAACGTAAAAACCAATCTATACACATCTTGGTCATATCGGTACCTAATAATACAGATTTCCAGTCTGAAAGGGGGTAACGGGACATTAGTGTCATTTGTTGGTCTGTAATGGTAATACGCATAAAAAATATTTAGGAGAGTGCTTCATAGCATTCCCGTGACTTTTAACTCAAATTTGTGCCCCTCCCCCCTCCCTGTACAGTTTCTTACCGATACTGCCACTGATTACCTTTTTTTACTCTTGTTAAATTACGTAGTGCACAATTCAGCCTATTGCATCTGTAATCTGATTTCTTGGGTTATAACAAATAGGTCACACCACTACTATTCCTTTACAAAATCCCTTTATTTTTGTTTTAGTTATGCTCTCGCATTCTGCATTTCACAGCAATACCTCAAAATTCTAGATTGTCACAATTATTTTTTTGAGTGGGAGGCGGAGTGAGAAGAGATGTATGCTTCTTGGCTTGTTGGAAGCTTGTGTAAGGTGTTAAGATACCCATAGCTTCAATTTTCCTAAAGCTTGCCTCTAGAATACTTGGTACTTAGTTTACATGTCTAGTGTATATGGTTTGTGTGAATTGTGGGGATTGATAGTGATGGTGTGCTGTCTACTTCCATATCTCGTAAAGGATCACAAATAGCTTTTGCAATTTTCAAAGCTCTACCCTATTGATATTTTGGTATGTTCCCTAGTCTAATTTACAAAGAAATGTAGCAGTATCTGTTCAGTTAACGGCAATTTCATGCTATTGATGTCTGCTTGTAATGACAGGACTACCAGGCAGGCTGTGAATGTGCGTATGGTTCTCTGGGTACGGCTGTAAGTTTGGCTTAGGAAGTGGGTTGGACTGTGATGTGCGTAAATAAGAAAATACTAAATTATTAGTTACACTAGTGACTGGAACAATGCACAAATAACTTTCTCTCAAAGAAGAGCTTACGACGTATCGATCAGACTTAGCCAATTTAAAAAGTAAATGGTCAGTCACCAAAGCTTAGTCGTAAGCTCCTCTGTGCGTCTTGTGTAAACAGAATACTGTTCGTGTTAGCTGCCTATCTGAATTAGCAGTCATCACTAGGGCTTTCCCTGACAAGTAAATTGTCTACCTGTCTTCAAAAAAAATTACTTCCATTGTTTAACCAATACCGATTTGTTGGCTATCTCTTGCAAGTAAATTATCATTACTTGCTTCCCAATGTGCCTGAGGGAAATGGCTCTCTCCTTTCATGGTAGACCAGTTAACCAGTACCTCGTGTGCCTGTCTAGGCACGAAATATGAGAATGCTTATCCACTAGAATTGAATGACATGCGATTTCACTAAATTAAAAACTCTTCCACCCACCCTTTACTGAATATCAACACGTAAGAAAATTGATGTCACTAGCAGTGCAACTATCACTAGTGCCACCAACATTATCACTAATGCCAGTCACTACCCCGTAATTATCATGCATAACAAGAGCCACCAACATAATTCGTTCAATCAACACTACCACTAGTACCATACAGTATTTAATCACTACCAGTACTATCACTAGGGCCACCACTATGCCTATCAAAAAAGTCCCAATCAGTATCTCTTAAAGCCTCCATTTTCCAGCCACTTTCACCTTTAGTGTCACCATTATCACAATTTTCACCACCACAGCCTCCAAAATAACCACTACTACCCCCACCACAACTAAAATTCCTATAATCACAACTACGATAAACTTTACTAACAATACTTCAATCAACGCTCCTACAAACATCACGGTAACCATAATTGGGACCACATCTACTACCACAATTATAACCACAGCTACAATCATTAAGTCTTGTAAGACTTTTTGTTACAGGTTAGTAGACACTCAGTGCAAGAAGTTCTCGCCAGAATCTTTAAGATGGCTGAACAAGAGTTGCTAGTGAGGAGTGCCAACGATATCACGGAGACGTGGGTGCTGAATCTTCTTCAGTACCACCACCACCATAACCTCTCTGGTAATCCTCTAGTGTGCTAATTTTTTTCTCATTAGTGTTTAAATTTGTGAAATGCTTGTGTATTATTAATCAGTGTTAAGATTTGTTTGGATTTTTTTACTGAAGTGTTGGCCACCCAAGATAACGCAAATATCAGTGCTAAGAACTTTTATTTCCATTGTTGTCCTTCCGTATTTTCCCCCAGGATGCAACCCACAAGTCTATTAACACCCAGAGACAACAGGTGCAAGGAATTGTGCCCAGTTTCAATCTACGCCGGGGCATTAATGCCGTTAATTAAGCCACGACTAACCCCGTCCCTAAATCGCGAGACTGGTACATTAACTCAGTGCTGTAATCTGCTTGCTCGTGAATAATTTTTAGTTTTCTTTGGTTCCTTGCTAGGCATTATAACATTATAAAAATTTCTTGGCCATGAATCGGCTTTTTCTTCATGTACTTTAAACTACAACGTTCTGGTAAAACTAGTGTAAGCCGGCAAATTCATATGCATCAATCTCATTAGGGTAATTGATTTTCTCCTCCATAAGACCTAGGGGAAGATAATCCCTATATTCCCAGTCCAAGTTAAAGCTGGCGAGTCTGCATAAGACTGGTGGAATAGAAGAGGCGAGCTAGCGTGGAGATCACATTATAGTAACAATTTGAGGAAACTGAAGAACCCAGGTTGCAGTGTCTTTACCTTGTAGGTAAATCCCCAATTAAATGTTAAAAATACACACGCACGCACACAAACCATAAAATTCTCAAACTTCATAGTTTAAAAAAAAATATACACCAGACTTAATCAGTCCCAACAGGCTCTCCAGTCAATATGAAAATCACTACAGCAAAAAGATTAGTTTTTGGAATTTAAAATTTGCCAGTCGATAAAAAAACCTAGGAGCACCTTCAAGAATATTACTGTCAGTGAGGCGTGGCAATTATTCTCAGTGTAAAAAGATTTTAAATTTTTTCGTATAAAGATAACCCGCCAAACACGTCCTGTCGATTTATACATAAATTATTGCCCGTATGTAGGACCCAGTGCCTGCCAAGATGTCAAAAGGCAAAAGTTGGCTGTATAATCTACAAAATGTCAGATTTCTCGGCATCTGACTGATGGCCATGTCCTGGTGAAACGCCTTCGTATAGTTGTGCTGCGCATCAATATAGGTTAACTACATCTTTCCAACCAGTCTTGGAGGAAGTGTATCGAGCCAAGGACAACAGAGCTCTTTAATACAGAGCTGATAAACCGGAATTATCAGAATACAAAATCTCAATCACCACTGTTAATTTCGCCAGTTCATTAGAGCCCGAAAATTAGGGACCCCCCAGTCACTGTACAAGACGTATGTGGCACTTGTAAAGGAAAACCTTATCTCCCTGATGAAATACAGGCCAAATTGCAAAAGTGAATGATGTCCAGACATTAAACTTCATGTGTTGGGCAGACAGATCCCTTTTTTTCCTATGAAAACCGTAGCAAGGGCGAGGTTATGTGCAGACCTTGGCTCCTGGCAAGACCCAGATAAAGCTCGCCAGATTATGCTTTCATATACATGTAGGTATATGTAGGTCCGGCAGGCCGGACTTTAGTCCTGGAGATAGGAAGTACAGTGCCTGCACTCTGAAGGAGGGGTGTTAATGTTGCAGTTTAAAAACTGTAGTGTAAAGCACCCTTCTGGCAAGACAGTGATGGAGTGAATGATGGTGAAAGTTTCTTTTTCGGGCCACCCTGCCTTGGTGGGAATCGGCCAGTGTGATAATAATAAAAATAATACATGTAGGTTTAGTTTTCCTTCTGCAACGCTGCACTGGGTCAGGCTTGTATGATGCTTGCCTGGTCACTCGGGCTGTTCCTGCTGGCAGCCCACTGGTCTACATACCAGCATCATTCCAGATCTGGTAGTAGGCGGGGGTGTTTGTTGAAATCAAATTTTCACTTCCTCCAGCAGTTTATCTTTGGGTAAGATGCCAAAAAATTTGATTAGATTTTTATACTGTTCCCACAATACTCCTGAACTGCGTGTAATTTAACTTTTCTCCCCTTTCACTCAATGTTATGGTTGTCTAGATTTGACTTTCACAATTATATTATGGTTTTCATTAAATTGCATACATCTCACGCGAGTCGTTCCCAATAACTATAATTCTTATTGACTCTGCGGGTCATAAATAATTCCCTCTGCTCGAGTTTTAATATTTCTCCTGCCCTTAGAACAGTCAACACTTAACATTATTCTTACGAAAAGAGGGCACAAGATTTTTCATGCACATTTGATATCTACAGATTGACGTTGAAAATATTCTTTAATGAGGCTGAGGAACAGGATAGGCACCAGAACTGTACCCTGGAGTTTTAAGCTTTAAGTTTGATAATTTTAGATTTTTAGTATCGCTCTGTATATTGTCTGGCGAAGCAGAGTACTAGTTACCTACTTTCTCCACTATACATATTCATTTTATGTGCAATAAATTTAATGATCTTCATTAAATGCCTTGCTCGTGACTCGACATATCGATTTTCTTCCAACACCTCCGTATTCTTTACACAATGGATTAGTGGTTGTGACCATTTTCTTCCCTCTCGTTCGAGTTTTACAGCTCATGCCTCCATGGAGAAAGAAAAGGCACATCCCCGTGTATCATGGATTGAGCAAATCTCCACTATCATGATCCGAGCTGTGGCTGCAGAGTCTACCAGTTAAAAATTTATATGGGGACCAAACAAATCCATGAAGACTTGTTAAATTGTACTGCTACAGTTAACTTAATTTTTGTGGGGAAAAGCCTCAACCTGGAGTATAGACATTACAAAACTTGTGCTAATGAAGTTAGGAAGCGATAAGATAAATTAAACAGGGTGGGGGGAAGAACGTACCTCGGGTTCATCTGATTTGTATTTAAAGTTAAATAACGTAGGATTAAATTTGTTCAAGTTAGTGATTCATGATTTGAGTATTTATCCATATTACTGTACATGATAAAAAAAAAATGTACTACCAAAATCTTTAGGTTCCTTGTACAATAAGATTGTTCAAAAAATCTTCCATATGTGATAGGTTTGAGTGTATCGCTTAGCAATAGCTAATTAGATTCTGATCAATCCATTCGTTTACCTGTCTTTTATCAAATTTTCATTAACAGACTAACATCAAAATTAATGGAAGAAAAATCTGTAGTAGGATCTGCTGTAGAAATACATGCTAACCTACTTTTCTCCTACCAGGAATAGGAGGTACAGTGAGACTGAGAAAGTGGTGTCTACAAGATTTAAAATCCAAAGAAACCCTTGGGGGTGGCTGCAGCTCGAGGGTGATAGTCAAGGTTGAGTACGAGGTAATGGGCGACGTGGAGCATCCAGCAACGACAGAGGAACAGCTGAAGGAAGAGACTTTTGTGGTGAAGACTGTCCCCTCACAGGGAGTCATGGTGTAAGTTAGTCCAGTGCATACAGATTGAAACTATTTTGTATCGCCTTTTATCTCTACATACCATGCTTTTTTTTTTTTTTTTTTTTTTTTTCCTGCTCTACATTCTCCGATTACTCAATGATGCTAAAGTTTATTCAGTGTAACTGCACAGTTGAACTGCTTCGTATATTTGTTCAGTGATTAAATTGGCAAGGCTGTCAAATATTTACTAGAATCTTCTACTTGTTTTACTTGGTTTCTAGAGATTTTTCTAACACTTTTTTTTTTTTTTTTTTTCTCTTCAGATACAATCCACCTATACATGTTCTTCCCACAATATTTTGAGAAATGCTAAGCCTTTTGTCAAGATTGTCAGAGGATTATTTCTACCTTTATTCTACAACAAAATTACTTATTTTATAGAATGCTATGGTTTATGTACCTATGCTATATTACGCGACATACTGTCTTGTAAAGTTTAGTTATACATTGCATTCTGAGCACCTGAAATAAATTATTCCTCTACTCTTCCATCTCCCTCTACCTCGTTTTCTCATCTTGCTCCCAGTCATAGCTTAAATGATTAATTTCTTCCCATGTTCCCTGGCTAAATACGAAGTTTTGAACTTTTTTTTTTTTATGCCTCTTTAATTTCTGCTCTTAAATCTGTATACACAAAGTGGGTTTATCCTTCTTAAGACTGCTTGTCTACTTCCACTTCAACTTTTTTTTTTTTTTTTCTCTATCCTTGTGGCGATGAAATGGTCAATGGGTTGAAAATCGATTATACTGTGATGTGTCAACGAAGTACACAACTAAAGGCCATCCTGGACATGAGACAAACCTTAAGTGTACACAGGACACTGCAGACAACTTCGTATCCCATAGTGAATGTAATAAACATGATTGTACGTCTGCTTATGTTTTCTGTAGACAGCCAGCATCTGTTGCTTCTGCGATCAGCAAGCCACGGCTGACTGCTATTATGCCAGGTGAGGGTTTACCTGGAGAGTTCCGGGGGTCAACGCCCCCGCGGCCCGGTCTGTGACCAGGCCTCCTGGTGGATCAGCCTGATCAACCAGGCTTTTGCTGCACGCAAACCAACGTACGAGCCACAGCCCGGCTGATCAGGAACTGACTTTAGGTGCTTGTCCAGTGCCAGCTTGAAGACTGCCAGGGGTCTGTTGGTAATCCCCCTTATGTGTGCTGGGAGGCAGTTGAACAGTCTAGGGCCCCTGTCACTTATTGTATGGTCTCTTAACGTGCTAGTGACACCCCTGCTTTTCATTGGGGGGTGGGAAAGTGCATCGTCTGCCAAGTCTTTTGCTTTCGTAGTGAGTAATTTTAGTTTGTAAGTTCGGTACTAGTCCCTCTAGGATTTTCCAGGTGTACATAATCATGTATCTCCCTCCTGCGTTCCAGGGTATACAGGTTTAGGAACCTCAAGCGCTCCCAGTAATTGAGGTTTTTATCTCCGTTATGCGCGCCGTGAAAGTTCTCTGTACATTTTCTAGGTCGGCAATTTCACCTGCCTTGAAAGGTGCTGTAGTGTAGAGCTGGTAATACTAGCATAACTCGGGCGTGGCAGTCAGTCTAGGAATGTTCTACGCGTCCTCCCTCACTTGTGAAAACCGCTGGGAGTTAGACTGCACAAACTGATGCAAGGTGAACGTATTGACAAACCTATCCTTATTAATAGATTAAAAAAAAAGACATGCGTCCAGACAACAAAGTAACAAGCAACTACTTTTACTAAATTTCTTCAACTTTAAATATTAAAGTATAGTAATCACTGGGCGACACTACTTTCATAATACATTTGAAAGTATCTTTCATAATATCACAATTCGCAAATTCCTCAGGAAAGAAACCTTAATTTCGGTCCCTCTTGGACCATTATCGCTACACTTAATTGTTCAAAATACATGTAACCTGGTTTTAAGGTTTCCTTTCCTAGACATTTTCGAGTAGACTAGATGTTATGTTCTGGAAACTTTATGAAAATTCGTATTGGTTATCGCTTATTAATCCGTCTAAGATGGCCTATTTGCACTAATTTAAATCCAACGTACACGGAGGAACCATGAGCATAAAAATATCGGGTCTACTCCCGTTTGCACAATGTCGGAGCTCCGTTTATCAACGGAAACTACTTGATGGTCGATGAGAGGTAGAAAACGGGTACGTGTCGTTTTAAATTGAGAACTAGCATGACGTGGGGTATAAAGATAAGTGAGAAAGTAGGAGGAAAGGATAGAGGTAAAGAGGAAAACGTGGTCGTCGATAAAATGGAACTATAAATTGGAGAAGGAACAAAAGAATCAAATGTTTAAAGAGAAAATTCAGGTTAATTTTAATCTAGATGGATGAGGCTACTCAATAAGTTGTGGATGGTGGGGGAGAGGGGGAAATATTACCTTTAACTCAAATGACTGATACTGGAAACCAGGATGAGAATGTATGGATACAGGTGGAGGGAATATATAAGGTAGTACAGACTTGATAAGCCACTACAGAAGTACAGGTAAGATGTTTAGTAGGTGCAAGAGAAGACAGGAATCACTTCTCTGGAATACACCTAGATGACCCACAACGTTTACATCACTTGCAGGGATATGTTAACGTCTGAAGGGCTGCACCACAGCGAAGTGAACCAGTACGGGAAGTTCCTGCGGGTGCTGGTGACATGGGAGGCGGAGCGGCGGGGCGTGGACGTGGGTATGATGGCAGAGATAGTACCCTCACACGTCTTGGCAGTCAGCGACGACCATTATTTCACTCTCGTTCTACCAGACCTCACACAACTTGGCTATCAGGCGAGTACATACACGGTGAAAGTCCAGGTGAAGTGCATTTTGTGCATTCTTCATTGACGCGATAGCTTTTAGCAACATGGTAATTTCCTTTACTCCTGTTCCTATTCCTCAGAAAAAGAGCTGATATTCCTGATTTTTTCCCTAATGATCAATTTATCAAAGTACCAATTTCCTATAAATTTCTTAACTACAATCCTCGCGACAAGGCAGACTAAGGAAGTTAAACTCGTCCCACAAGCCATTTTCAATTGTCACTTGTTAAAACTGTCTTTACGAACGATTTATTAGTTACTAATTCCATAAAAATGATGGGTTCATAATCACGCACCTTAAGAGGGGCTTTCATCCCCTCCACTCGGAAAGCCTTCCAACATCTTTTGCAAACCACTTAAATCTCACCATGCTGAGGCAACCTGACAAGCGAAGCAAACCGGGGGGTAAACTAATCCAATGGTTGGTTAATTTGGTTTAGTTTCTTAACTATGATAGTTAAGGATGCATGAAACTTCTTTACCACTAACTACACTTTAATCCTAATAGTGCTATTACAGCAAGGAAGAAATGTACCAGTGTACCGCTAAAGAACACTTATTTCGTTATATCAGACGAGGCTACTGGAAGAGGGTCTGTCAGGGCCAGAAGTTATGGTGACGGCACGAGCACTAGGCAGGTTCCATGGGACAGCAGTTGCATTCAAGATGGTTACGAAGACCAACCTGCAAGACTCGTTCCCCACCTGCTTTCATGTAGCTCACGACCAAAGTGAGCTCTTCACATTCTTCCATAAAGCAGGATTCGAACGGTGAATATCCACAAATGTTTCATTTTATTTTTTTAATGCTTTAATGTTTTTTAGTCTACTTGTTGCTTTCTCCATCTTATTGCTCACCGCTTTGTCAGATTGCAACTCTTCTAGTATTTGTGACAGATTATCCAAGACTAAAATACTTTTCCATTAGACGGGAAACTTTTCAACTAACATTGTCGCATTACTAAATGGAGACCCTTTAAAACTGACAGTGCACGTTAATAAACTATTCCAGTCTAAAGTCGTGTCGATAGTTAATATTCCATGTACCTCAAAGGGCTTTGATATTGAACTTATTCCCCACACTTAATATTCGTTATTGTATTCATAAAGTGGATGATTCTATGTATATAAAGCAATAATTACTATACGACTGAGAATGAAGTTTCAAACCGCAGTTTAACACATACAGCCTGCACCAAGAGTGGGAAGGGCTGCCTGAGCGAGCAGCCCTCCTATCCCTGCTGAAGCCCTACGAGACTCACGCCACAACCTTCGTCGTGCACAACCTCCTCCCCAGAGAACCCTTCGCCACTGCCATTCATGGAGACCCCCAGCCAACCAACATCTTATTCAAGTACACTGCTGACGGAGACTGTACCATAAAGGTAGGGGTAAGCACTTTCCTGATGGTATGGTTACATACTGACAGGATATTTCTGGTCAAAATAGGATGTTACGCTGAGATAGTGTATTACGAAGTTCAGTCCAGATACGAAAGTAAGACTGTACCTCCAGTAGACCTAGACTAGCCGCACTTCCAGTTTAGTTCTTTGATGCTGGTGAAGATTTCTTGACCTAACTGATTCTGTGGTCTACTTCTCTAAATTACGCCTGAAAGATTTCGGTCCATCCTCCCCCATCCCCCTCCTTTCCTCAAGAGGCCCTGTATAATCAGTACAGGGTAGCGCTCCCCATAACCTAGAGGCAAACATACTAACCTTGATTGCCACAAGATCACTTTGTCAGTTACACGAAAGTAAGTTAGAATACAAGTTACCATTTTAAACACCTCTTAACGATAGCAAAGACAATACTTAGAGGTAATTATTAAAATCCAAACTTCTTGATTAACAACAAAGTATATGGAAGTCTGCCATGTGAAGACTTTTATTGTAGTGAATCTGTCACTAAGACCTCTTCAATATATGGGTTTATAATTGCAAAAAAAAGTATCTTTCACATCCTAGTAGGAAAAATCCTCTTTGTGCAACAAATTTAAAGGCTACCAAAAGTAGCCAGCAGGCACTTAAACTTTCATGAAGTGGTCAAGCCACTTGCACTCTTACTCATCTCCACTTCATTGCACTCAACGTTTTAACTGTTCTAGCTTATCCTAAAAACACTACCTTCAGCTTAGTCAGATGCATGGCTAACACAATGCAACGCATAACGAGGACTCCTGATTTTAGTTAAAATCCCAGTGCATCTATTATAACCTTGTTAACTTCACTGGAATATGTAACATTGTAACAGATAAAACAACTATAACAGCTGTGACACAGCACCACAACTTGTAGCAATAAGAGGACTAGGGTAGATGCAACTCTGCATCAACCACAGCACAGTTTGGTTGTGCTACCAGCCTTGAGATCGTGTACACAGTAAGAAACTTACTCTTATTTGCCCTTAATAGCTGATCGACTGGGCACAGGCGAGGTACAGCAAAGGAACCTATGACCTCGTTTACATGCTAAGTATCGGCGTGGAGCCTGAGGTGCGCCGACAAGTATCGTCGCAGGCCAAGGAAGAATACTTCAAGGCGTTCAACGATACCCTGAAAGACCTCGACGCTGGCCTTGCTTACCCGAGGTATTTTCTGCAAATAGTTAAACTTTAACGATTTTAGTGATTACTTTTACACCTAAAATTGTTGGATGTAGAGTAGAAAAAAATTCCCAGCACGAGTGAAACAGGATTTGTTGAGTTTATAGTTTATAGACTAGACGGGGTTGCAATAAAATTGAATGCACACTTCGAGGTCGTAAACTTAATTTTTTAAATTTTTGCCATAGGTGCAAACCAGACTAGTTCCGTGGTTTCTATGCTGAAGTGTTAAAACGACAAGTGTCTTGTACTAATTCTCAATCTGTTTAGCAACAATTATCTTAACCGTAGACAATACTGACAACACATGCGCATTAGCAAAATAATTAAGACGTCATACACATCAGTATCCGCGGATATCTACATTTTCACTGCAAGCATTTGGAGTGCAGAAATAAACTTTAATTCATGAATCCCTCAACTTTTATAGTTTTCTTGAAACAGACCGAAAGCCTCTTATCTCTAAATTTCTATCTTCAGCATCCTTAACATCCGACTGATGAAAGCTGATGTGCCAGCAAACTGAGCTATTAAAATTTCAGTTGCTTGGGTCTTCATAAAGTACAGAATTATGACTCGCTAAATTAATGCTTAGCTGTGCAATAAAAAAATTAATAAATTTACTTGAGTTTGTAAATTTAAAGTTCTTTCAAAATTGACTAGGGCTGTGAGGATCAGTAAAACAATGACCATTGTGGGTCTTTCACCTACTATAAACCCTGAAATATAGAATATTTTGAGTCGACCTGCCAGGTCTTAATATTTTTACTTGAATTAGTAAAATTAACTTGTGTAGCATAAGAGATGCTAGTCTACTATGACAAGAAAGTTTACTGTAGTTGCACAAATTATCATGGTAACATGTGAAAATTGCCTAGAATAACCCAAAATATTCCGACTGGTTTCCACTACGGACTCAAAATAGTGTAGCTCGATTGCTAGCGCACTGGGATCATTCTGAAGTCCCGAGTTCCAATCCCCGGGACGACTGGGGAACAGTTTCCATAACACATCCGCTGTCCATTTTCACCCATAAGCGAAATGGGTACCTGGGTGTTAAACTGGTGTGGGTAGCATCCTAGGACAAAATTAATGTAATTAACCCCAATACTCTGCATAACAAGGGGCTATATATATTAAATTATGTGATGTGTATATATAAATTTATCTACTTCACTAAGTGCAGGCCTTGCTAGGTCTTTTTTTACCTCCGTCATTTCCCAGGAAAAACATCTTGCTGGAGCATCGCAGAAGTCTGTAGTAAATCATGAAAAATACTAACCACGGAAAGCTAATTACTAAAGTTACTATTAGCAAGACCTTTAAGATCGCCAACCAGTTAAAATATTCCTCTAGTTAATGAACATTTCTACAAAACCACAAGGAAAGGACCGATTAATATCACAACGGTTACATCCACTAAATGATCTCAACTTCACTATAACAATACGTGTTTATATACTTACAGGAATGTGTTTGACGAAGACATGATGCTAAGCGAGCAGCTGAGTGTAGTATGGTGCGTGTCTAGCATCAACCTACTCTACTCCAGTACTAGGCTTCAGAGAAGACTCTACTGCATCCTTAACGACATCCTCTACAGCCCTAGCATCAAGCCTCTGCATTACTTTCTCCCCGAATCCAGCTCTTCATCTTCCTCTTGAATGAAAGGCTCCACCTCTACACCAAATTTTTTACCTTCGTTTCTTCAAAAAGCAAACTCCCCCAGGTATTGCACAACTAATAGTTTGTATGTGGAAGACTCGAAATATGAGTACTTTAAAGTTTTACGAAAATTATCAACTGTTTTAACATACTAGTGTGATTATGAAGTTTCTTAAACAACAAACGGGCAAAAGTTAATTTTTTCAATTTTTTCTTAACTGTTTTTACTTGATCTGAATCTTTTATATTTTCTGAGCAGTGCTTGGTTACTAGTAGCAGCTCTGCTTTCCATCTTCCCTTGCACACATTTATATATGAATTTCATAGGTCAGTTTAGGTTTATTGAATTTTACTTGAAAAAAAAAGTTAGATTTCCACAAGTTTATGGCACACATTAAGAGTTGTCATGTTATAAATTACATGAACTACATGGAATTTTATATGCATAAAATTAAGGGTATATGTAAAAAAATTAAAGCATATTCAAATTTTAATTTCAGGCCTTTAGGCACACAATCACAAACGAAAGTAGTCAAAATTAGGACATTACCATCAGCTGCAACTCTGCTTAGAGGTACTGTGCACAACCCTGGCCATATTGTCAGACAAATGTCTAATACTCGCTCGCCCTTATGAAGTCATAAAACTACCACCTCCTAATTACTCAAAGCTGGTTTTGACATTTGCTTGATCTATAGGAAAGACTAAGGTCCTCTCTTACTACTGCTTGTTCTGCCCTACCCAAGTTCCACTGTCAAATATTTGAATAAATTGACATACGGAGAGTGTAGATCAGAAACCATCCTTATATTTACATAACCTTGGTATGCCATGCAAAAGTTTACTGGGATTTATTTAAATTTAGTATTTAAACTAAATGATAGCTTCAACTTAAATTCTTAGGCCACTGGGTAATCTGTTCGGCTTAGCGCTTACTTTAATACTTCAGCATATTATAAATAAAATTTAAAGTGTCAGGGGAAAAATCATTTAACGTAACTTATAAAAATTATATATTAACCTGGACACCCACTATTAACCTCTGGTAATAATTATTACATGTTTAAAACATTACCATATTTTATCGCTCATTTACTCTATTTAAATGCTTGATTATATAACTGTTTAGTAGATTTACAAAATGGAGCATATTTAAACAGTTAAACGGTTAATTATATATAAATATATTTATAATTTTATTCCCCAGTCAGAGCCCCAATAATTAAGTGCCTAGCAGAAGCTAGGTTTTAGTTCCCATGGCCAGGAAAATCGGGCTCTTGTTAGGTTTTCATCTAATCCCGCCACACGCATTCAATTTCTGGCTGTGGGAAGAGAGTACTGTGTATTTTGATGCAGTGTTCAGGTTCAAATCTTTTGGACTGAGACTTTCATGATTTAGTTACTTCGTCTAATAAAAAGTTATCCATGCAAAATGTTTCTAATTTTCCGTCCAATAGTTATATGGAAACCATTATAACATAAAATTTCTTCATTCGAATTAGCAAACGGGAACCTACACGAAAGACTGCCAATTTCAACTAAAAAGAGTTAGTGTTAATTTAAGTTGATGAGGGAAGGCAGAATATATCTTCTCATCATTTTGGGGTCATTGGCACGATAAGAAGCTATCGGTCTGAGGAATTACTTCAATCTTCAGACCGAACCTAATTACCCCACAATCCCGACACTATCCCATCCCAAATAACTTTTCTCCTCCTCATCCCTCCTTTATTACTTTCCTCTTTTCAGCCTTTGGGATTCTTCCCATAGGCACTATAGTCCCTAAATAGGGGGAAGGGTACTAGGGTCCATCCCATTTCATTGAGATCCTTGGTTGTGTAGTTTGTGATTAAATCTGGACCACCTAAAGATGTCCAGATCTCCCTCTGGTCTCCCAACAGGGCGTGTGGCAAGGGGTGGCTTTGGGTCGCTATGGTAATGGTGTATTTCTGGAAGCTACTTTTTGGATTCCAGAGGGTGGTGGCCAAAGGAAGAGTGCTTTGTGGGTGTCTGGCCACCCTCTTTCGTCGACCTAGGTGGCCTGGTGGGTGTGAGGTTGCTCTCCCAGACTGCTGGTTTACTGGCTTCTCACCAAGCATAAGGGGAATTACTAATCAGTCCCTGGCTGCCTTCGAGAGGAAGCTGGAGAGATACCTAAAGTCAGTGCTAGATCAGCTTATTTGTGGTTCGTATGTTAGACTACATGCGGCCAGCAGTAACAGCCTGGTTGGCAAAGCCCTGATCACCGGGAGGCCTGGTCATGGACCGGGGTGCAAGGGGCGTTCATCTCTAGAATAACTTGCAGGTAGGATGTGGCACTGGTTCCATGCTCACCCTCTGAAGGGAGGATGCTGGTGAGGGGCTCTTGATCTAGGGAATTTGGTTTGTTGGTCTGGTTGCCCAAATTGAGTGAATACCTTCCCTCCCCCCACATGTGCTGTATAATCCAACGGGTGTAGTGCTCCCCATGATTATAATGCTGCACTAGTGATGTTGAGGTTGTCTTGGGCATGGCTGGATTATTATCAAAAAGAAGCGCAAAGCCACAATGGCTATACAGCGCTGCAGGGTAGGGAAGGAAGAAAGGGAATTGGATGGCAGAAGGGAGGGGGGATGATCAGCAGGTTACAGAAAACAGCGAGGCAGGGGATAGTACGGGGGTAGAGGGTAGCAAGAGATTGAAGTAGAAAGGGCTGAAGGTATCAGAATTTGTGAAGTAGTTGATGACTTCGCTATTGCCTGTGCAGGCGCTGACTGTCACCTCCTTACAGTTTCTCTCCAGCATGCAGTCGACCGTGTTTCCAATTGGGCCACCACACATGGGTTTAAATTTTCCAGCACTAAAACCCACCAAATCACTTTCACTAGACGCTCTGTCATCTCTGATCATCCTTTGTACCTCTATGGCTCACGTATCCCTGAACGTGATACAGTCAAGTTTCTGGGCCTCCTCTTTGATCGTAGGTTATCCTGGAAACCTCACATTACCTCTCTGAAGGCAACTTGTCACAGCCGGCTGAACCTTCTTAAAACCCTTGCTCATCTTTCATGGGGAGCTGATCGTCGAACCCTCCTTCACCTACATTCCACCCTTATTTTATCGAAACTTGATTATGGTGACCAGATCTATTCAGCGGCATCTCCTGCTACTCTCTCTAGCCTTAACCCCATTCATCACCAAGGATTACGTTTATGCCTTGGTGCTTTTCGCTCTTCCCCTGTCGAAAGCCTCTATGCAGAAGCGAACGTTCCATCCTTATCCGATCGCCGTGATGCCCATTGCCTGCGCTACTATGTACGCTCTCATGATCTCCGCAATCCTTCCATTTATAGAATGGTCACTGATATTAGTAGACATTCTTTATTTGTTCGCCGCCCCTGCTTACTCCGTCCCTTCTCTCTTCGCCTTCATTCGCTCTTGTCTTCTCTTCAACTACCACCTTTCTATGTACATGTAGCATCTCACTTTTCCCTACCCCCCTGGGAAGTTCCAGCTGTTCGAGTCTGTTCTTTCTCCCTCCCTTGCTCGAAAGCCCAACTGTCTACGGTCGCTTCCCGCTCTCTTTTTCTTGACCACTTTCACTCTCATTCTCATGCCATTGCTGTGTACACAGATGGCTCTAAGTCTTCTGACGGCGTAGGATTCGCAGCAGTGTTTCCGGACAGCGTCGTACAAGGGCATTTACTATCTTCAGCTAGTATTTTTACTGCTGAATTATATGCCATCCTTACAGCACTTATCCGTATTGCATCTATGCCTGTGTCATCATTTGTGGTTGTCTCAGACTCCCTTAGTGCTTTACAGGCTATACAAAAATTTGATACACCTCACCCCTTAGTCCTCCGTATCCAACTTTGGCTACGCCGCATCTTTACCAAGCATAAAGATATTGTTTTTTGTTGGGTCCCTGGTCATGTTGACGTACAGGGCAATGAACAGGCAGACACTGCTGCGCGGTCAGCAGTACATGACCTACCAGTTTCTTATAGAGGTATTCCATTTACGGACTATTTTGCTGCAATATCTTCCCACCTTCACACCCGTTGGCAACAACGTTGGTCTACTATGCTCGGCAACAAACTTCAGTCTATTAAACCGAGTATAGGTTACTGGCCGTCTTCTTATCACCAGTGTCGAGGTTGGGAGACTACTCTCTCCCGTCTTCGCATTGGCCATACTCGTCTTACTCATGGATATCTCATGGAGAGGCGTCTTGCTCCTCTCTGTGAGAATTGCCAAGCTCCATTATCAGTCAGCCACATTCTGTTGGACTGCCCACTTTATCAACGAGCACGCAGAATTTACCTCTGTCGTCGTCTTCGCTCCGCTGCTCTCTCTTTACCTTCCCTTCTCGCTGATGGACCCACCTTTCATCCGGACTCTCTCATTGACTTTTTGACAACAACTGACTTACTTCACAAATTCTGATACCTTCAGCCCTTTCTACTTCAATCTCTTGCTACCCTCTACCCCCGTACTATCCCCTGCCCCGCTGTTTTCTGTAACCTGCTGATCATCCCCCCACCCTTCTGCCAGCCAATATCCTTGCTTCCTTCCCTACCCAGCAGCGCTGTATAGCCCTTGTGGCTTAGCGCTTCTTTTTGATTATAATATAATAATAAAATAACTGGCTTTCCGATCACTTTACATGTAGTGTAGGCACAATTGAAGAATAGAAGCCATTATTTATTATTATAATCAAAAAGAAGCGCTAAGCCACAAGGGCTATACAGCGCTGCAGGGTAGGGAAGGAAGCGAGGGTATTGGATGGCAGAAGGGAGGAGGGATGATCAGTAGGTTACAGAAAACAGCGGGGCAGGGGATAGTACGGGGGTAGAGGGTAGCAAGAGATTGAAGTAGAAAGGGCTGAAGGTATCAGAATTTGTGAAGTAAGTCAGTTGTTGTCAAAAAGTCAATGAGAGAGTCCGGATGAAAGGTGGGTCCATCAGCGAGAAGGGAAGGTAAAGAGAGAGCAGCGGAGCGAAGACGACGACAGAGGTAAATTCTGCGTGCTCGTTGATAAAGTGGGCAGTCCAACAGAATGTGGCTGACTGATAATGGAGCTTGGCAATTCTCACAGAGAGGAGCAAGACGCCTCTCCATGAGATATCCATGAGTAAGACGAGTATGGCCAATGCGAAGACGGGAGAGAGTAGTCTCCCAACCTCGACACTGGTGATAAGAAGACGGCCAGTAACCTATACTCGGTTTAATAGATTGAAGTTTGTTGCCGAGCATAGTAGACCAACGTTGTTGCCAACGGGTGTGAAGGTGGGAAGATATTGCAGCAAAATAGTCCGTAAATGGAATACCTCTATAAGAAACTGGTAGGTCATGTACTGCTGACCGCGCAGCAGTGTCTGCCTGTTCATTGCCCTGTACGTCAACATGACCAGGGACCCAACAAAAAACAATATCTTTATGCTTGGTAAAGATGCGGCGTAGCCAAAGTTGGATACGGAGGACTAAGGGGTGAGGTGTATCAAATTTTTGTATAGCCTGTAAAGCACTAAGGGAGTCTGAGACAACCACAAATGATGACACAGGCATAGATGCAATACGGATAAGTGCTGTAAGGATGGCATATAATTCAGCAGTAAAAATACTAGCCGAAGATAGTAAATGCCCTTGTACGACGCTGTCCGGAAACACTGCTGCGAATCCTACGCCGTCAGAAGACTTAGAGCCATCTGTGTACACAGCAATGGCATGAGAATGAGAGTGAAAGTGGTCAAGAAAAAGAGAGCGGGAAGCGACCGTAGACAGTTGGGCTTTCGAGCAAGGGAGGGAGAAAGAACAGACTCGAACAGCTGGAACTTCCCAGGGGGGTAGGGAAAAGTGAGATGCTACATGTACATAGAAAGGTGGTAGTTGAAGAGAAGACAAGAGCGAATGAAGGCGAAGAGAGAAGGGACGGAGTAAACAGGGGCGGCGAACAAATAAAGAATGTCTACTAATATCAGTGACCATTCTATAAATGGAAGGATTGCGGAGATCATGAGAGCGTACATAGTAGCGCAGGCAATGGGCATCACGGCGATCGGATAAGGATGGAACGTTCGCTTCTGCATAGAGGCTCTCGACAGGGGAAGAGCGAAAAGCACCAAGGCATAAACGTAATCCTTGGTGATGAATGGGGTTAAGGCTAGAGAGAGTAGCAGGAGATGCCGCTGAATAGATCTGGTCACCATAATCAAGTTTCGATAAAATAAGGGTGGAATGTAGGCGAAGGAGGGTTCGACGATCAGCTCCCCATGAAAGATGAGCAAGGGTTTTAAGAAGGTTCAGCCGGCTGTGACAAGTTGCCTTCAGAGAGGTAATGTGAGGTTTCCAGGATAACCTACGATCAAAGAGGAGGCCCAGAAACTTGACTGTATCACGTTCAGGGATACGGGAGCCATAGAGGTACAAAGGATGATCGGAGATGACAGAGCGTCTAGTGAAAGTAATTTGGTGGGTTTTAGTGCTGGAAAATTTAAACCCACGTGTGGTGGCCCAATTGGAAACACGGTCGACTGCATGCTGGAGAGAAACTGTAATGAGGTGACAGTCAGCGCCTGCACAGGCAATAGCGAAGTCATCAACATAGAGTGATGACCAAATATTTGATGGAAGACTAGAGGCCAAATCATTAATAGCAAGGAGAAAAAGTGTTGTGCTCAGAACACATCCCTGGGGGACACCTTCAGCTTGGATAAAGTCCGGGGAGAGCACATTATTAACCCGAACACGGAAATGCCTGTCAGTTAAAAAGTTCTTAAGGAAGGATGGTAGATTGCCTCGAAGGCCTAAGGAGTGGGCTTGGGCTAAAATATTATACCTCCAAGTTGTGTCATATGCCTTCTCAAGGTCAAAAAATATGGCAATAACTGAGTGGTTATTCGCAAAGGCATTACGAACATACGTATCCAAGCGTAGTAAGGGGTCTATGGTAGAACGTCCCTTACGAAAGCCATATTGACGAGTGGAGAGACTGTTGTGTGTCTCTAAATACCACACTAAACGTCTATTTACTAGGCGTTCCATTACTTTGCAAACTGCACTGGTAAGAGCAATGGGACGATAGTGGGAGGTTTCATGTCCCGTAGTGCCTGGTTTGCGGAAAGGGAGAACAATGGCGGATTTCCACAGCTGTGGAAGAACTCCTTGTGACCAAATAAGATTGTAAAGGCGTAATAGGACTGCAAGGGCTGACTGATGTAAATGTTGTAGCATACGAATATGAATGTCGTCGGGCCCAGCTGCCGATGATCGACAAGCTGAGAGTGTTGCCTCCAGTTCTTGAAGTGTAAAAGGCACATTATACTGTTCTTCTCTGAGAGAAGAAAAGTCCAAGGGTGCTAACTCTCTGGCAGACTTTGAGGAAAGAAATGAGGGGCATAGATGGAGTCCCTGAGAAATACGGACCAGATGATTGCCAATTTCATTGGCAACATCTAGTGGGTTTGCTATATCAACACCGGCAACCCGCAGAACAGGAGCCGGGTCAGGAGAATATTTACCACTCAGTTTTCGTACTTTTTTCCAGACTGCACTCATAGAGGAAGCAGAGGTGATGGTGGAGACATAATCTCGCCAGCAAGTGCGTTTAGCGTCACGGATGACACGGCGAGCGATCGCACGCTTCTGTTTAAAATCAAGAAGTCTCTCTGTGGTTCTATTGTACCGGTACCTGCCCCATGCAGCGCGTTTCAAACGTACTGCACGAGCACAAGCAGGAGACCACCAAGGCACGCATTTCTGAGAATGCCTGCCCGAAGTTTGGGGTATAGAATGAGAAGCTGCGGTGAAAACGGAGGACGAGAAGAGGTGTAAAAGCTCATCGATGGAGGACGAAGAAGGAACCTCTTTAAAAACAGTTAGGTGTGAGTAAAGGTTCCAATTTGCCCGATCAAATTGCCAGCATGGGGTGCGAAGAGGTGGTGAATATGAAGGGGAAGTAAGAATGATTGGGAAATGATCACTGTCATGTAAGTCCGGGAGAACAGACCAAGTGAAGTCTAATGCGGCGGAGGAAGAGCAGACTGAGAGATCGATGCAAGAGAGAGTATGAGTCCGAGGATCAAAATGGGTGTGAGTACCTGTATTTAAAACATGGAGGGGGTGGGTGGCAAGAAAAGCCTCTAACTGAATTCCACGGGAATCACAGTGAGACCCCCCCAGAGGAAATGGTGGGCATTAAAATCACCAAGTAACAGAATCGGTGGCGGTAATGACGAAACAAGAAAGGCAATATCCGGAATAGATAATGCCCGAGAAGGAGAGAGATATAAAGAACAGAGCGTATACCACCTATGTAAGTGGATACGGGCTGCTGTGTAATGCAGCGAAGTATGAACAAATAGCTGATGGTACGGAATATCAGTGCGTAGAAGAAGGGCACTTTCATTAAAGGTCCCATCAGGAAAAGGATCTGAAGAATACAATAAATTATAGCCTGAGATGGGAGAGATAACAGCAGAGTGTAATTTTGGTTCCTGTAAGCAAACACCAACAGGGGCAAACTGGGAGAGTAACATCTGAAGCTCACCCCGATTACCCCTGAGGCCGCGTATATTCCACTGTAAATAGGCCATGATTGGCAATGATAAAGATACTTGAAATCCGCAGGTAAGGGTTCCTACGGACTAGAGGGGTTAGAAAAGTCCACATGCGGAGGCAGTGGAAAACGTTCAAGCAGCGAAGGAACGGTGCGCTGTGAAGAAAGGAGTTGCGCAGATGGAGCAGAGGAGAGAGAAGGAGCGGAGGGTGGATCAGTGTCCATTGATGGTTTGGTCTCTGCAATATATTCAGAGATTGCTTCAAGTGTTTCGGAATTCAGAGACGTCGTATGGGAGACAATATTGGAATGGTAGGGGGAGGTAGAGTAAAGCTTGGAAGTGGAGTGGACGGTACCAAGGTAGGGGGGGGGCGAAAGGGTGGAGGGAACTGGAGAAGCGTGGCAGGGGACAGAAGAGGCAGAAACCTGGGAGGTGGCAGAAGAGGAAGAAACTTGGGAGGGAACAGGGGAGGAAGGTACAGTACGAGGAGGAGGGTGAACCTCTACACTTGTAACAGAGCCAGTGAGAGGGGGAGAACCAGGTACAGAGACAGGGAAGGTAAAATGAGGAGGTGGAAGATGGGTAGGAGGTGTTAACGGACCTTTTTTTGACTTTTGAGAAGTAGAGGGACGATTGGGAGGAGGTGTCGTACGAGGTCTCGTCGATACTGAGGCTTGTGAGAGAGAACACGAAGAAGCGAGATCAGACTGAGGCGTTGAAGTAGGGACGTCTGAGCCGAGGACAGCAAAAGAATTAGCTACAGGAGTGACTATGGGAGAGGCAACCACAGAGGTGGGTGCAGAAGATGGGATACCAGAAGTGGGGGGACGTTTTGAAACACGGGAATAAGAAACACGTGGTAGTCTTCCTTGGAGGCGGAGATGAGAAACTGCCATGGCATAAGGGAGACCTTCTGCCTCTTTGAGGTAACGGATTTCCCGCTCGTTTAAGTAGACTTGACAACGGCGAGAGTACGAAGGGTGAGCCTCATGACAATTAAGGCAAGAGGGAGGTCGATTGCAAGACGTATTAGAATGGTCATCGGCACCACAGACTGGGCATTCGGCGATAGATCTGCAATATTTCGCTGGATGGCCAAATCGCCAGCAATTTCTACACTGTTGCGGTGTAGGGATCACCTTTCGAACTTGTAACCGATGTCCTGCTACATAAACTGAGGATGGGAGTTCACGGCTGTCAAAAGTTAAACGAGCCACATTGCTAGGGTATCGTCTCCGCCCGCGGGCAGGAAGAACGTAAGTGTCTACCTTGAGGATTGGGAGATCTTGGAGTTCCAGCTGTTCAAGAATGTCAGTGCCACATGTCTGGAAATTTTGTTGAACTATGGTATGGGGCAGAATGACGGTACCACTACAAGAATTGAGGGAATGATGTTTTTCAATAGTGACAGGAACAGTATCGATATGGGAAAGACGAGAAAGCTCATGAGCCTGGGTAGCATTCTGTACGGTGATGATGCGCGTACCGCTCTTAAGAGCATGAAAAGAAATATCTTTACCAACATGGCGTAGGAGTGCCTTGCCAATACTGTGGTCAGAAAGATAGGCAGTAGAGGAAGTCGGTCGTAAAGTGAAGAATTTAGTCCATTGTGCAGTCTGAAACTGAGCGTGGAAAGGTAGTGAAGGACGTGTCGATCTTTTCTGAGAAGAACGAGAAGGTGGATAAGTATCATCAGCAGGCAATTGTCGTTGGCGTTTTGGCGTGGGACCAGAGGTGGTCCGACGTGGAACGGGCCGGCGATTCGAAAATTGCCGCACCGTAGAGGGAGAGGCCGGAAGCATAGTCAGAGGAGAGCGAAGGTCAGATAAATCGAAGGAGTCAGTCGAGGCCTCAGTACCTGAAGCGGGTGAGGAAACAGCACCGGCAAGAGGTACAGAGGCATGAGGAGTGTCTGAAGAGTGGTCCAAAGACGAGGCGGGGTCAGAACGGGGTGCGGTATCAAGAAGGGGCCCGGGGGTAGCAGGTTCATGGACTAGGGCTGCCATGGTTAGGTTACTTCTTTCTTTTTGTTTTTAAGAAAAAAAAAGAAAGAAAAAAATAAAAATAAAAAAGAACATAAAAAGGGGGGACCGGGGAGGGATAGTTCCTAGGAGGAATGAAAGGGCCAGAAATCTCCCTCCGCGCCCAAGAGGACCTCAGCACCGCAAGTAGCGCAGATGCAGCATGGAACCCGTGCCATACCCTACCCATCATGCCAGTAAACCAGCAATCCGGGATAGCAACCTCACATCTGCCGAGCTACCTCGGTGGACAAAAGAGAGGGCGGCCGGATATCCGCCACAAAGCATACCTCCTTCGGCCACCACCCCCGGAATCCGAAAGGTGGCTTCCAGAGATACACCCGTCGCCCGAAAGACACCCAAAGCCACTCCGGGATACCGGAGAGGGATCGGGACATCCCCAGGCAATCCAGATTCCACGGCAAACTACACTACCGCCAAGAACCTCAATGGAATGGGATGGACCCCGGTGTCCTTTCCCCTACCTAGGAACTAGCGCGCCTGTGGGAGAAATCCCAAAGGCCAAAAAGAGGAAGGGCGAAAGGGAGGGGTGAGGAGGAGGAGGAGGAAAGGAAAAAGGGGAGGGGGGAGGATGGGATAGGGGAGGGGAGATTGGGGGGTAATTAGGTTCGGTCTGAGGAAGAAGACCGACAGGTCTAATTCCTCAGACCAAGAAACCTAATTACCCCCCCCTCCCAGTGCCCCTTTTTTTTTTTTTTTTGCTGCTTCTCTCTACCCCACCCTCTAGTTTCCCATCCTATTTGTAGTCTGTTTGGTCCTCTTGGGCATTATGGTTTATAGGTAAGGGGAAGTGTGGTGGTATTCATCCCACTGTCATGTCCCTCAGGGGTGGAGTGGTTTGCCATGGAATCTGAATTCTGAAGGTGCCCTGCTCCCTTACCAGATTTGAGAAGTGAGCAGGGTGCCTTTCAGATAATCTGTATCTCAAGAAGCTTTCTATCGGTTCTGGGAGGTGGCAGCTGAAGGAGGTCTTTTGTGGCAGGTTTCCAAAGACCTTTTCGTTGGTCTGCTGAGGTGACTAGATGTGAAGCTATGCCAGAGCACTGGTCTACTGGATATGGCAAGAGTTCCATGCTGCTTCCCCTAAAGGGGGGTTTCTTAAAGCTTGAGAGGGGCTCTTTATTTAGGAAATTTGATTTGTGCTGTGGTTCCCTGAATTGATTCTGAATACCTTCCCTCCCCCAATTGTGCTGCATAACCCTTCGGGTTTAGTGCTCCCCAAAGATTATAATCCATGCTGCATCTGCACTACTTGTGATGTTGAGGTCCTCGTCGGCAGAGGGAGATTTACAGCCCTTTCTTTCCTCCTAAGAGCTATTCTTGTACCCTGTTTAATTTTTTTCCCTTTACCTAAAATACAATTGACCTAACTAAGTGCCCAACCCATAAACCTGCTGCCCCCAGGCCCCTTTGATACTGCACCCCTTTCTGACCCTGCCTCATTTAACCACTCTTCAGACATTATTAATGCCCCTGTACATCCTGCTAGTGCTGTTTTCACACCTGCTCCAGGTACCAGGGTTTCAACACTTTCGATAAGTCTTCTCTTCTTCGACTATGCTTCTGGCTTCTCCCTCTATGGTGCAGCATTTTTCGAATTACCTGCAGTTTCACATGGACCAACTCCGGTCCCACTCCTAAATGCCAATGATAATTACCTGATCCTTCACCTTTTCTTTCTCAGAAAAGATCAACATGTCACACACTCCCTTTCCATGCTGTTTTGGAATGCACAATGGACTAAATTCTTTACTTTACGACCGACTTCTTCTATTGCCTATCTTTCCGACCGAAGTATTGGCAAGGTGCTCCTTTGCCATGTTGGTAAAGATGTTTCTTTTCATGCTATTAAGAGTGGTACATGCATCACTGTACAGAATGCTACCCAAACTCGTCTTGTTCTTTCACTTATCGATGCTCTTCCTGTCACTATTGAAAAACGTCATTCTTTCAATTTTTGAAGTGGTAGTCATTCTGCCCCCACACCAGCCCAACAATTTCCAGACATGTGGCAATGACACTTTAAAACGCCTGTAACTCCAAGATCTCCCAATCCTCAAGGTTGAGACTTACCCTTCCTGCCTGTGGGCAGAGACTATACACTTGCAATGTGGCAATGTCGCTTGCAGTCGACCTCCCTCTTGTTTTTCATGAGGCTTACCCTTTGTACTCTCGCAGTTGCTAGGTCTACTTGAGCGAGAAAGCCGTTGCCTCGGAGGCAGGTCTCCCTTATGCTAAGGCATTCTAATCTCCACCTCCAAGGGAGACTACCCAGTGTTATCCTAGTGTCGAAACTTCCCTCTCCCCTTCTGGGGTTCCATCTTCTGTAGCCTCGGTTGCCCATCCCGTAGTCACTCCTGTAATTCTTTTGCTGTATTGGGCTCAAACGTCTCTATTTCAACACCTCAGTCTGTTCTCAATTCTGAGAGCTCTCCCTCACAAGCCCTGGTATCATATCCTAGTACGACACCTCTCAATCTTCCCTCTACTTTTCAAGCCCAAAAAATCTCCATTGCTCAAATATACTTTAACCCCTCCTTCCCTTCTTCCACCTCATTTTACTTTCCTGGCCTCTGTACCTGGTCCTTCCCCTCTCACTGGCTAAGTGTGCAGGTTCCCCCTGTTCGTACTGTGCCTTCCTCCTGTCCCCTCCCAAGACCTTCCTTTTCTTCCACCTCCCAGTTTTCTGCCTTTGTCTCTTCCCACACTTCTCCAGTTCCCTCCACCCTCTCACCCACCCCCCAGCTTTGGAAGTCTATTACGGTTCCGATCTTTACTAGTCTTCCTCCTTCCATCTTCAACATTGTCTCTTACGATGTCTTTGAATTCCAAAACACTTGAAGCCATCTCTGAATATATTGCAGACCAAAAAATCAACAGATACTGATCCACCCTATGTTCCTTCTCTTTCCTCTCCTCCATCTGCACCACTCCCTTCTTCGTTGCATGAAAGTTTTCCACTGCTACCGCATGTAGACTTTTCTAACCCCTCTAGTCCATGGGTACCCTTACCAGCGGATTTCTGGTATCCTTACCGTTGCCAATCGTCGATTATATACGTTCCTCTTCAAGGGGGGCTCCTTGGCGTGGTGAAGAGGCTCTTGGTCTGAGGAATTAGACCTATCGGTCTTCTTCCTCAGACCGAACCTAATTACCCCCCAATCTCCCCTCCCCTATCCCATCCTCCCCATCCTCCCCTTTTTCCTTTCCTCCTCCTCCTCCCCACTCCTCCCTTTTGCCCTTCCTCTTTTTGTCCTTTGGGATTTCTCCCACAGGCGCGCTAGTTCCTAGGTAGGGGAAAGGACACCGGGGTCCATCCCATTCCGTTGAGGTTTCTTGGCGGTGGCGTAGTTTGCCGTGGAATCTGGATTGCCTAGGGATGTCCCGATCCCTCTCCGGTATCCCGGAGTAGCTTTGGGTGTCTTTTGGGCGACGGGTGTATCTCTGGAAGCCACCTTTCGGATTCCGGGGGTGGTGGCTGAAGGAGGTATGCTTTGTGGCGGATATCCGGCCGCCCTCTCTTTTGTCCACCGAGGTAGCTCGGCAGATGTGAGGTTGCTATCCCAGATTGCTGGTTTACTGGCATGAAGGGTAGGGTATGGCACGGGTTCCATGCTGCATCTGCGCTACTAGCGGTGTCGAGTCCTCTTGGGCGCGGAGGGAGATTTCTGGCCCTTTCATTCCTCCTAGGAACTATCCCTCCCCGGTCCCCCCTTTTTTTTTCTTTTTTTTATTTTTATTTTCTTTTCTTCTTTCTTTTTTTTTCTTAAAAACAAAAAGAAAGAAGTAACCTAACCATGGCAGCCCTAGTCCATGAACCTGGTACCCCCGGGCCCCTTCTTGATACCGCACCCCGTTCTGACCCCGCCTCGTCTTTGGACCACTCTTCAGACATTCCTCATGCCTCTGTACCTATTGCCGGTGCTGTTTCCTCACCCGCTTCAGGTACTGAGGCCTCGACTGACTCCTTCGATTTATCAGACCTTCGCTCTCCTCTGACTATGCTTCCGGCCTCTCCCTCTACGGTGCGGCAATTTTCAAATCGCCGACCCGTTCCACGTCGGACCAACTCTGGTCCCACGCCTAAACGTCAACGACAATTACCTGCTGATGATACTTCTCCACCTTCACCTTCTCGTTCTTCTCAGAAACGATCGACACGTCCTTCACTACCTTTCCACGCTCAGTTTCAGACTGAACAGTGGACTAAATTCTTCACTTTACGACCAACTTCCTCTACTGCCTATCTTTCTGACCATAGTATTGGCAAGGCACTCCTACGCCATGTTGGTAAAGATATTTCTTTTCATGCTCTTAAGAGCGGTACGCGCATCATTACCGTACAGAATGCTACCCAGGCTCGTGAGCTCTCTCGTCTTTCCCATATAGATACTGTTCCTGTCACCCTTGAAAAACATCATTCCCTCAATTCTTGTAGTGGTACCGTTATTCTGCCCCATACCATAGTTCAACAAAATTTCCAGACATGTGGCACCGACATTCTAGAACAGCTGGAACTCCAAGATCTCCCAATCCTCAAGGTAGACACTTACGTTCTTCCTGCCCGTGGGCGGAGACGATACCCTAGCAATGTGGCTCGTTTAACTTTTGACAGCCGAGAACTCCCATCCTCAGTTTATATAGCAGGACATCGGTTACAAGTTCGAAAGGTGATCCCTACACCACAACAGTGTAGAAATTGCTGGCGATTTGGCCATCCAGCGAAATATTGCAGATCTATCGCCGAATGCCCAGTCTGTGGTGCCGATGACCATTCTAATACGTCTTGCAATCGATCTCCCTCTTGCCTTAACTGTCATGAGGCTCACCCTTCGTACTCTCGCCGTTGTCAGGTCTATTTAAACGAGCGGGAAATCCGTTACCTCAAAGAGACAGAAGGTCTCCCTTATGCCATGGCAGTTTCTCATCTCCGCCTCCAAGGGAGACTCCCACGTGTTTCTTATTCCCGTGTTTCAAAACGTCCCCCCACTTCTGGTATCCCATCTTCTACACCCACCTCTGTGGTTACCTCTCCCATAATCACTCCTGTATCTAATCCTTTTGCTGTCCTCGGCTCAGACGTCCCTACTTCAACGCCTCAGTCTAATCTCGCTTCTTCGAGTTCTCTCTTACAAGCCTCAGTATCGACGAGACCTCGTACGACACCTCTTCCCAATCGTCCCTCTACTTCTCAAAAGTCAAAAAAAGGTCCGGTAACACCTCCTACCCATCTTCCACCTCCTCATTTTACCCTCCCTGTCTCTGTCCCTAGTTCTTCCCCTCTCACTGGCTCAGTTACAAGTGCAGAGGTTCACCCTCCTCCTCGTAATGTACCTTCCTCCCCTGTTCCCTCCCAAGTTTCTTCCTCTTCTGCCACCTCCCAGGTTCCTGTCTCTTCTGTCCCCTGCCACGCTTCTCCAGTTCCCTCCACCCTTTCGCCCCCCCCTACCTTGGTACAGTCCAATACAGTTCCAATCTTTACTCATCCTCCCCCTACCATTCCCAATATTGTCTCCCATACGACATCTCTGAATTCCGAAACACTTGAAGCAATCTCTGAATATATTGCAGAGACCAAACCATCAATGGACACTGATCCACCTTCCGCTCTTTCTCTCTCCTCTGCTCCATCTGCGCAACTCCTTTCTTCACAGCGCACCGTTCCTTCGCTGCTTGAACATTTTCCACTGCCTCCGCATGTGGACTTTTCTAACCCTTCTAGTCCGTAGGAACCCTTACCTGCGGATTTCAAGTATCTTTATCATTGCCAATCATGGCCTTTTTACAGTGGAATATACGCGGCCTCAGGGGTAATCGGGGTGAGCTTCAGATGTTACTCTCCCAGTTTGCCCCTGTTGGTGTTTGCTTACAGGAACCAAAATTACACTCTGCTGTTATTTCTCACATCTCAGGCTATAATTTATTGTATTCTTCAGATCCTTTTCCTGATGGGACCTTTAATGAAAGTGCCCTTCTTCTCCGCACTGATATTCCGTACCATCAGCTATTTGTTCATACTTCGCTGCATTACACAGCAGCCCGTATCCACTTACATAGGTGGTATACGCTCTGTTCTTTATATCTCTCTCCTTCTCGGGCATTATCTATTCCGGATTTTGCCTTCCTTGTTTCGTCATTACCGCCACCGATTCTGTTACTTGGTGATTTTAATGCCCACCATTTCCTCTGGGGAGGGTCTCACTGTGATTCCCGTGGAATTCAGTTAGAGGCTTTTCTTGCCACCCACCCCCTCCATGTTTTAAATACAGGTACTCACACCCATTTTGATCCTCGGACTCATACTCTCTCTTGCATCGATCTCTCAGTTTGCTCTTCCTCCGCCGCATTAGACTTTACTTGGTCTGTTCTCCCGGACTTACATGACAGTGATCATTTCCCAATCATTCTTACTTCCCCTTCATATTCGCCACCTCTTCGCACCCCACGCTGGCAATTTAATCGGGCAAATTGGAACCTTTACTCACACCTGACTGTTTTTAAAGAGGTTCCTTCTTCGTCCTCCATCGATGAGCTTTTACACCTCTTCTCGTCCTCCGTTTTCACCGCAGCTTCTCATTCTATACCCCAAACTTCGGGCAGGCATTCTCAGAAATGCGTGCCTTGGTGGTCTCCTGCTTGTGCTCGTGCAGTACGTTTGAAACGCGCTGCATGGGGCAGGTACCGGTACAATAGAACCACAGAGCGACTCCTTGATTTTAAACAGAAGCGTGCGATCGCTCGCCGTGTCATCCGTGACGCTAAACGCACTTGCTGGCGAGATTATGTCTCCACCATCACCTCTGCTTCCTCTATGAGTGCAGTCTGGAAAAAAGTACGAAAACTGAGTGGTAAATATTCTCCTGACCCGGCTCCTGTTCTGCGGGTTGCCGGTGTTGATATAGCAAACCCACTAGATGTTGCCAATGAAATTGGCAATCATCTGGTCCGTATTTCTCAGGGACTCCATCTATGCCCCTCATTTCTTTCCTCAAAGTCTGCCAGAGAGTTAGCACCCTTGGACTTTTCTTCTCTCAGAGAAGAACAGTATAATGTGCCTTTTACACTTCAAGAACTGGAGGCAACACTCTCAGCTTGTCGATCATCGGCAGCTGGGCCCGACGACATTCATATTCGTATGCTACAACATTTACATCAGTCAGCCCTTGCAGTCCTATTACGCCTTTACAATCTTATTTGGTCACAAGGAGTTCTTCCACAGCTGTGGAAATCCGCCATTGTTCTCCCTTTCCGCAAACCAGGCACTACGGGACATGAAACCTCCCACTATCGTCCCATTGCTCTTACCAGTGCAGTTTGCAAAGTAATGGAACGTCTAGTAAATAGACGTTTAGTGTGGTATTTAGAGACACACAACAGTCTCTCCACTCGTCAATATGGCTTTCGTAAGGGACGTTCTACCATAGACCCCTTACTGCGCTTGGATACGTATGTTCGTAATGCCTTTGCGAATAACCACTCAGTTATTGCCATATTTTTTGACCTTGAGAAGGCATATGACACAACTTGGAGGTATAATATTTTAGCCCAAGCCCACTCCTTAGGCCTTCGAGGCAATCTACCATCCTTCCTTAAGAACTTTTTAACTGACAGGCATTTCCGTGTTCGGGTTAATAATGTGCTCTCCCCGGACTTTGTCCAAGCTGAAGGTGTCCCCCAGGGATGTGTTCTGAGCACAACACTTTTTCTCCTTGCTATTAATGATTTGGCCTCTAGTCTTCCATCAAATATTTGGTCATCACTCTATGTTGATGACTTCGCTATTGCCTGTGCAGGCGCTGACTGTCACCTCCTTACAGTTTCTCTCCAGCATGCAGTCGACCGTGTTTCCAATTGGGCCACCACACATGGGTTTAAATTTTCCAGCACTAAAACCCACCAAATCACTTTCACTAGACGCTCTGTCATCTCTGATCATCCTTTGTACCTCTATGGCTCACGTATCCCTGAACGTGATACAGTCAAGTTTCTGGGCCTCCTCTTTGATCGTAGGTTATCCTGGAAACCTCACATTACCTCTCTGAAGGCAACTTGTCACAGCCGGCTGAACCTTCTTAAAACCCTTGCTCATCTTTCGTGGGGAGCTGATCGTCGAACCCTCCTTCACCTACATTCCACCCTTATTTTATCGAAACTTGATTATGGTGACCAGATCTATTCAGCGGCATCTCCTGCTACTCTCTCTAGCCTTAACCCCATTCATCACCAAGGATTACGTTTATGCCTTGGTGCTTTTCGCTCTTCCCCTGTCGAAAGCCTCTATGCAGAAGCGAACGTTCCATCCTTATCCGATCGCCGTGATGCCCATTGCCTGCGCTACTATGTACGCTCTCATGATCTCCGCAATCCTTCCATTTATAGAATGGTCACTGATATTAGTAGACATTCTTTATTTGTTCGCCGCCCCTGCTTACTCCGTCCCTTCTCTCTTCGCCTTCATTCGCTCTTGTCTTCTCTTCAACTACCACCTTTCTATGTACATGTAGCATCTCACTTTTCCCTACCCCCCTGGGAAGTTCCAGCTGTTCGAGTCTGTTCTTTCTCCCTCCCTTGCTCGAAAGCCCAACTGTCTACGGTCGCTTCCCGCTCTCTTTTTCTTGACCACTTTCACTCTCATTCTCATGCCATTGCTGTGTACACAGATGGCTCTAAGTCTTCTGACGGCGTAGGATTCGCAGCAGTGTTTCCGGACAGCGTCGTACAAGGGCATTTACTATCTTCAGCTAGTATTTTTACTGCTGAATTATATGCCATCCTTACAGCACTTATCCGTATTGCATCTATGCCTGTGTCATCATTTGTGGTTGTCTCAGACTCCCTTAGTGCTTTACAGGCTATACAAAAATTTGATACACCTCACCCCTTAGTCCTCCGTATCCAACTTTGGCTACGCCGCATCTTTACTAAGCATAAAGATATTGTTTTTTGTTGGGTCCCTGGTCATGTTGACGTACAGGGCAATGAACAGGCAGACACTGCTGCGCGGTCAGCAGTACATGACCTACCAGTTTCTTATAGAGGTATTCCATGTACGGACTATTTTGCTGTAATATCTTCCCACCTTCACACCCGTTGGCAACAACGTTGGTCTACTATGCTCGGCAACAAACTTCAGTCTATTAAACCGAGTATAGGTTACTGGCCGTCTTCTTATCACCAGTGTCGAGGTTGGGAGACTACTCTCTCCCGTCTTCGCATTGGCCATACTCGTCTTACTCATGGATATCTCATGGAGAGGCGTCTTGCTCCTCTCTGTGAGAATTGCCAAGCTCCATTATCAGTCAGCCACATTCTGTTGGACTGCCCACTTTATCAACGAGCACGCAGAATTTACCTCTGTCGTCGTCTTCGCCCCGCTGCTCTCTCTTTACCTTCCCTTCTCGCTGATGGACCCACCTTTCATCCGGACTCTCTCATTGACTTTTTGACAACGACTGACTTACTTCACAAATTCTGATACTTTCAGCCCTTTCTACTTGTATCTCTTGCTACCCTCTACCCCCGTACTATCCCCTGCCCCGCTGTTTTCTGTAACCTGCTGATCATCCCCCCTCCCTTCTGCCATCCAATTCCCTTGCTTCCTTCCCTACCCTGCAGCGCTGTATAGCCCTTGTGGCTTAGCGCTTCTTTTTGATTATAATAATAATTTATCAATCTTGTAGAATGTACAGCATAGGGCCGTGGACGTGGCTTATGTACTGTAGTGGGGTGAGGTGAAGCAGGCGGAGGCGGGGTCATAGTGGTACCATCCACTAGTCAAAGTAGGTCTTCGTCCAAAGATTGAAAAAGTGTTGAAGAATTCTTTGTAACAAGTTCCCTTGATGCTGCAGTGTCTGACCATTAATCACAACTGTCAGACACTGCAGCATCAAGGGATCTTGTTACAAAGAATTCTTCAACACTTGTTCAACCTTTGGACGAAGACCTACTTCGACTAGAGGATGGTACCACTATGACCCCGCCTCCGCCTGCTTCACCTCACCTCACTACAGTATATAAGCCACGTCTACGGCCCTATGCTGTACATTCTACAAGATTGATGGACTGAACACATCGACTCCAGGTTGAAGGACTGATTACCTCATACTCCTCCTCTCCTTACGCCTTCCTCTTTGTATTGGACTGATGAAGCCAATGTGTGGCGAAACGTTTCCTGAATAAAGATTCCCATATGCTGCATAAGTGTCTCAATCTTCAACTTGTCGGTTTTTCAAACCATTCATCACACATTATCAAAAGTGCATACCTTGGTGGTCTCCTGCTTGTGCTCGTGCAGTATGTTTTAAACGCGCCGTGTGGGGCAGGTACCGGTACAATAGAGCTGCTGAGAGACTTCTTGATCTTAAGCAGAAGTGTGCATTTGCTCGCAGTCATGTGCGACGCTAAACGCACTTGCTGGCAAGATTGTTTCCACCATCACCTCTGCTTCCTCTGAGTGCAGTCTGGAAAAAAGTGAGGAAATTGAGTGGTAAATACTCTACTGACCCGGCTCATGTTCTACGGGTCACCGGTGTTATAAGCTCTCTTGACGTTGCCATTGAAATTGGCAATCATCTGGTCCGTATTTCTCGTGGGCTCCATCTATGCCCCTCGTTTCTTTCCTCAGTCTCCCAGAGAGTTAGCACACTTACATTTTTCTTCTCTCAATAAAAGTATAATGTGCCTTTTACACTTCAGGAACTGGAGGCAACACTCGCTGCTTGCCGATCATCAGCAGGTTGGCCTGACGATTCATATTCGGATGTTAAAACATTTACATCAGTCAGCCCTTGCAGTCCTCTTACATCTCTTCAATCTTATTTAGTCACAAGGAGTTCTTCCCAGCTGTGGAAATCTGCCATTGTTCTCCCTTTCTGCAAACCGGGTACTATTGGACATACCTCCCACTATCGTCCCATTGCTCTTGCCAGTGCAGTTTGCAAAGTGATGGAACGTCTGGTAAATCAACGTTTAATGTGGTATTCAGTTGAGAGACTGTTTTCTTAAGTCAATATGGCTTTCATAAGGGCCGTTCTACTACAGGCCCCTTGTTGTGCTTGGATACAGATGTTAGCAATGCCTTTGCGAATAACCACTCGGTTATTGCCACATTTTTTGACTTTGAGAAGGCATTCGACGCAACTTGGTGGTATAATATTTTGGCCCAAGCCCACTCCTTAGGCCTCTGAGGCAATCAACCATCCTTCCTTATGAACTTTTTAACTGACAGACATTTCTGTGTTAGGGTTAATGTGCTCTCCCCAGACTTTATCGAAGCTGAAGGGGTGAAGGTGAAGAAGCGAATGTTCCATCATTGTGCAATCGCCGTGAAGGCTATTACCTTCGCTTGCATGTATGCTATGATGATCTCCGCAACCCTTCCATTTATAGAATGGTCTCCGATATTAGTAGACATTCTTTATTTGTTCCCTGCCCCTGTTTGTTCCATCCCTTATCTCTTCATCTACATTCGCTCATCTTCTCTTCAGTAACCACCTTTCTATGTTCATGTAGCATCTCTCTTTTTCCCTACCTCCCTGGGAAGTTCCAGCTGTTCGAGTCTGTTCTTTCTCACTCCCTTGCTGGAAAGCCCGACTGCCTATGGTAGCTTCTTGCTCTCTTTTTCTTGACCACTTCCACACTTTCTCATGCCATCGCAATGTACACAGATGGCACAAAGTCTTCTGAAGGTGTAGGATTCGCATGTAGGACAGCATCGTATGAGGATGTTTACTATCTTCGGCTAGCATTTTTACTGCTGAATTGTATGCCATTCTTGCAGCACTTATCCATATTGCATCTATGCATGTGTAATCATTTGTAGTTCTCAGACTCCCTTAGTGCTTTACAGGCTATACGAAAATTTGATACACCTCACCCACTAATTCTCTGTATCCAACTTTGGCTACACCGCATCTTTACCATCCATAAAAATAGTTTTTTGTTGGGTCCCTGGTCATGTTGACGTACAGGGCAATGAACATTCAGACTACTGCGCGGTCAGCAGTACATGACCTACCAGTTTCATATAGAGGTGTTCCATTTACAGACTATTTTTCTGTAATAGCTACCCACCTTCACACCCATTGGCACCAACGTTAGTCTACTCTGCTCGGTAACAAACTTCAGTCTATTAAACCGAGTAAAGGTTACTGGCCGCCTTCTTGTAATCAGTGCCGAGGTTGGGAGGCTACTCTCTCCTGTTTTCACATAGGCCACACACATCTTACTCATGGGTATCTCATGGAGAGGCACCCTGTTCCTCTCTGTGAAAAGTCAGGTTCCAGTATCAGTTAGCCACATTCTGTTAGACTGCCCTCTCTATCAATGAGCATGCAGAATTTATCTCCAACATCATCTCCGCTCTACTACTATTTCTTTACCTTCCCTTCTTGCTAATGGGCCCTCCTTTAATCCAGACTCTCTCATTGACTTCTTGACAACGTCTGACTTACTCCACGAACTCTGATACCTTTCACACTTCCCTCAGCCCTTTCTACCTCAATCTCTTGCTACCCTCTACCCCTTCACTGTCCACTGCCCTGCTGTTCTCCATAACCTAGTAATCATCCCTCCCCCTTTTTCCACCTCATACCCTCGCTTCCTTCCTGCCATGTAGCGTTGTATAGCCCTTGTGGTTTAGCACTTCTTTTTTATTATAATACTTGCGATGTTGAGGTTGTCTTGGGTGCGGCTGGAGATTTACCACCCTTTCATTCTTGCTGTGAGCTACTCCTGTACCTCCCTTTTTTTCTAAACACCTCTTCAAGGGGGGGGGACTCCTTGGAGTGGAGAAGGAGGTTTTTGTCTGAGGAATTGGGTATTTTTCTCCTTCCTAATGCCAAGCCTAATTACACCAATGCTCCCTTCCCTACCCCACCCTCCCAATGTCCCACCTTTTTTCCCTGCCTTCCTCCCCTCTCCCCACCGTCCATTGTTTCCCATCACATTTGTAGTCTGTTGGGTCCTCCCCTTGGGCATTATAGTTTCTAGGTAGGGGAAGTGTGCCGGGGTTCATCCCACTGTCGGGTCCCTTGGGGGTGGAGTGGTTTGCCATGGAATCTGAATTGTCTGAAAATGCCCTGCTCCCTTCCCAGATTTGAGAAGTGATCAGAGTGCCCTTCAGATAATCGGTGTATCTCGAGAAGCTGCCTGTTGGTTCTGGGAGGTGGCAGCTGGAGGAGGTATGTTTTGTGGCGGGTTTCCACAAGGTGTTCCACAAGGCACAGTACTCGCCCCCATCTTGTTCCTCATCCTCATATCAGACATAGACAGAGATATACACCACAGCACTGTATCATCCTTTGCGGATGATACTAGGCTCTGCATGAGGCTGTCATCTGCTGAGGACGTGGTAAACCTACAAGAAGATATAAACAAAGTTTTCCAGTGGGCAGTGGAAAACAATATGATGTTCAATGAGGACAAATTCCAACTACTCCATTATGGGAAACTGGAGGAGATAAAAACTAGAACAGAGTATACAGACTCTGGCCATACAATATAGTGGAAAAATAATGTAAGGGACCTGGGAGTAGTAATGTCTGATGATCTCACTTTCAAGGATCACAACAGTGCCACGATCACAAGTGCAAAGAGAATGATAGGATGGATAATGAGAACGTTCAAAATGAGAGATGCCAAGCCAATGATGATCATTTCCAAATCACTTGTTCTCTCTAGGTTGGAATACTGCTGTACATTAATATCTCCATTCAAAGCAGGTGAAATTGCAGATCTAGAGTGTACAGAGATCCTTTACTGCACAAACAAGTTTTGTCAAGCACCTTAACTACTGGGAACACTTGGAAGCACTTTACTTGTACTCGTTGGAATGCAGGAGGAAGAGATATATCATAATCTACACTTGGAAAATCCTGGAAGCAATGATCCCAAATCTGCACACAAAAATCACTCCCTACGAAAGTAAAAGACTGGGCAGGCGATGCAAAATGCCCCCAATTAAAAGTAGGGGCGCCATTTGTACACTAAGGAAAAACACCATAAGTGTCAGGGGTCCAAAACTGTTCAACAGCCTCCCATCAAGCATTAGGGAAATTACCAATAAACTCCTGGCTGTCTTCAAGAGAGCTGAACAGATACCTAAAGTCAGTGCCGGATCATCCGGGTTGTGGCTCGTACGTTGGACTGTGTGGCCAGCAGTAACAGCCTGGTTCATCAGGCCCTGATCCACTGGGAGGCCTGGTGATGGACCGGGCACGGTGGCGTTGATACCCGGAATAACCTCCAGGTAACCCTTTTTTTATTCTGCCGAGGTGGCTCTGTAGATGTGAGGCTATCCCAGAGCGCTGGTTTACTGGATATGGCATGAGTTCCATGCCGCTTCCCCTCAAGGGAGGTTCCTTGACGCTGGAGAGAGGCTCTTGATTTAGGGAATTTGATTTGTGCTCTGGTTCTCTGAATTGGTTCTGAGTACCTTCCCTCCCCCCAATTGTCTTGTATGATCCTTCGGGTTTAGTGCTCCACAATGATTATAATTAATCCATGCCACATCTGCACTATTTGCGATGTTGAGGTCCTCATGGGCACAGAGGGAGATTTACAGTTGTTTCATTCCTCCTAGGAGCTATTCCTTTACCCCCTTCCCTTTTTTTTACTCTTATTTTTTCCCTTTTTCTAAAAAAAAAAGAAGTGACCTTGCCATGGAGAACCCAACCCATGAGCCTGTTGCTTCCAAGCAGCTTTATAATACCACACCCTGTTCTGACCCTGCCTCATTATTTGACCACTCTTCAGACATTTCTAATGTCCTTGTACCTTAAGTTGGTGCCGTTTCGACACCTGCTCCAGGTACCAAGGTTTCAACTGACTCCTTCGATACATCTGCTCTTCTTTGAATATGCTTCTGGCTTCTCCCTCTATGGTGCAGCATTTTTCGAATTGCCTGCCAGTTTCACGTCGGACTAACTCCGGTCCCACTCCTAAATGCCAACGACAATTACCTGATCCTTCACCACCACCTCGTTCTCAGAAAAGATCAACACATCATGCACTCATTTTCCATGCTGTTTCGGAATGCACAATGGACTAAATTCTTTACTTTACGACCTACTTCATCTATTGCCTATCTTTCCGACCGAAGTATTTGCAAGGCGCTCCTTCACAATGTTGGTAAAGATATTTCTTATCATGCTCTTAAGAGTTGTACATGCATCACTGTACAGAATGTTACCCAAACTCGTGATCTTATTCTTTCACTTATCGATGCTCTTCCTGTCACTATTGAAAAAGATCATTCCTTCAATTTTTGTAATGGTACTGTCATTCTGCCCCCACACCAGTCCAACAGAATTTCCAGACATGTGGCAATGACATTTTCAAACAGCTGGAACTCCAAGATCTCCCAATCCTCAAGTTAGACACTTGCCCTTCCTGCCTGCGGGCGGAGACGATACACTTGCAATGTGGCATGTTTAATTTTTGACGGCTGTGAACTCCCATCCTCTGTAGCAGGACATAGGTTAGAAGTTCAAAAGGTGATCCCTACACCGCAACCGTGTAGAAATTGCTGGCAATTTGGTCACCTAGCGAAATATTGCAGATCTATAGCCGAATGCCCAGTCTGTGGTGCCGATGACCATTCTAATAAATCTTGCAGTCGACCACCCTCTTGTTTATTTTCATGAGGCTTACCCTTTGTACTCTCGCCGTTGCTAGGTCTACTTAAGCGAGAAAGCCGTTGCCGCGGAGGCAGGTCTTCCTTATGCTAAGGCAGTCTTATCTCCACCTCCAAGGGAGACTACCCAGTGTTATCCTAGTGTCAAAACTTCCCTCTCCCCTTCTGGGGTCCCATCTTCTGTATCCTCGGTGGTTGCCCATCCCATAGTCACTCCTGTATCTAATTCAGTCTGTTCTCAATTCTGAGAGTTCTCCCTCCCAATCATCCCTCTACTTTTCAAGCCCAAAAAATCTCCATTGCTCAAATATACTTTAATCCCTCCTTCCCTTCTTCCACCTCATTTTACCTTCCTGGCCTCTGTACCTGGTCCTTTTCCTCTCACTGGCTGTTAAAAGTGTGCAGGTTCACCCTCTTCGTACTGTGCCTTCCTCCTGTTCCCTCCCAAGATCTTCCTTTTCTTCCACCTCCCAGTTTTTTGCCTTTTCTGTCCCCTCCCACACTTCTCCAGTTCCCTCCACCCTCTCACCCCCCCAGCTTTGGTAGTTTATTATGGTTCCAATCTTTACTAGTCTTCCTCCTTCCATCTTCAACATTGTCTCACATACAATGTCTTTGAATTCCGAAACACTTGAAGCCATCTCTGAATATATTGCATAGACCAAACCATCAACAGACACTGATCCATCCCATGTTCCTTCTCTTTCCTCTCCTCCATCTGCGCTACTCCTTTCTTCGTTGCATGAAAGTTTTCCACTGCCACCAAATGTAGACTTTTCTAACGCCTCTAGTCCATAGGTACCCTTACCAGCGGATTTCTGGTATCCTTACCGTTGCCAACCGTGGATTATATATAGTGGCCTAAGGGGTAATCGGGGTGAGCTTCAGATGTTGCTCTCCCGGTTTTTCTCGGGTTTGCTTACAAGAATCAAAATTACTCTATCTATCCCATCTCGGGTTTTAATATATTGTATTCTTCAGATCCTTTTCCTGATGGGACCTTTAATAAAAGTACCCTTCTATGCACTGATATTCCGTACCAAAAGCTATTTGTTGGTACTTTGCTGCATTACACAGCAGCCCATATCCACTTGTATAGGTGGTGTACACACTGTTCTTTGTATCTCTCTCCTTCTCGGGCATTATCTATCCCGGATGTTGCCTTTCTTGTTTCGTTCTTACCGCTGCCACTTCTTACTTGGTGATTTTAATGCCCATCATTTCCTCTGCGGGGGGTCTCTGTGATTCCCGTGGCATTCAGTTGGAGGCTTTACTTGCTTTCCACCCTCTGTTTTAAACACAGGTACTCGCACCCATTTTGATCCTTGCACACTCTTGCATTGATCTCAGTGAGCTCTTCCTCTGCTGCACTAGACTTCACCTGGTCTGTTCTCCCAGCCTTACACGATAGTGATAGTTTTCTAATCTTCTTTCTTCTTCATATTCACCAACTCTTTGTAGCCCACGCTGGCAATTCGATAAAGCAAATTGGGACCTTCACTTACAACTAAGCACTTTTAGTAAGGTTCCTTCTTCATCCTACATTGATGATCTTTTACACCTCTTCTCGTCCCTAATTTTAACTGCAGCTTCATTCCATACTCCAAACCTCGGGGATTCTCAGAAGTGCGTGCCCTGGTGGTCTCCTGCTTGTGCTCGTGCAGTATGTTTGAAATGCGCCGTGTGGGGCAGGTACCAGTACAATAGAGCTGCTTAGAGACTTCTTGATTTTAAGCAGAAGCGTGCATTTGCTTGCCATCATGGGTGATGCTAAATGCACTTGCTGGCAAGATTGTTTCCACCATCATCTCTGCTTCCTCTGAGTGCAGTCTGGAAAAAAGTGAGGAAATTGAGTAGCAAATACTCTTCTGACCCGGCTCATGTTCTACGGGTCGCCGGTGTTGATATGGTAAACCCTCTTGATGTTGCCATTGAAATTGGCAATATTCTGGTCCGTATTTCTCGGGGGCTCCATCTATGCCCTTGTTTCTTTAATCAAAGTCTGCCAGAGAGTTAGCACCCTTAGATTTTTCTTCTCTCAGAATAAAAGTATAATGTGCGTTTTACACTTCAGGAGCTGGAGGCAACACTCTCTGCTTGCCGATCATTGGCAGCTGGGCCTGACGATTCATATTTGGATGTTACAACATTTACATCAGTCAGCCCTTGCAGTCTTCTTACATCTCTTCAATCTTATTTGGTCACAAGGAGTTCTTCTCAAGCTGTGGAAATCTGCCATTGTTCTCTCTTTCCGCAAACCGGGTACTACGGGACATGCCTCCCACTATCGTCCCATTGCTCTTACCAGTGCAGTTTGCAAAGTGATGGAACATCTGGTAAATCGACGTTTAATGTGGTATTGAGTGGAGAGACTGTTCTCTCTAGTCAATATGGCTTTCATAAAGGCCGTTCTACTATTGACCCCATGCTGTGCATGGATACATATGTTCGTAATGCCTTTGCAAATAACCACTGTGTTACTGCCATATTTTTTGACCTTTAGAAGGCATGTGACACATCATACTAGTGACCTCTCCCACCTCTCTCAAACTCTTTCCCTCCCGCACAAGTACCATCGTGTCATTGACATATCCCACGATCCCCGACCATCACCCCACCTCCCCCTTCCCCACCCCCCACAGATACCGGCCTCATTGAATCTGTAAAAGGGTCCTGAACACAGCCAAACAGGATTTGAGAAAGCGGACATCCTTGAACGAGGCCCCGCCCCATACATACCAGTTCTTCTATGCCACCACTGATTTTAACCTGCACACACGCCCCTTGATACAATGTCTCCACCCACTCCACAACTTCCTCCCCAAATCCCTGCTTTAGAAGAATCTGCTGCAATGCCTTCCATTCCACATGGTCATATGCCCCCTGCCAATCCAAAGCAAGTAAACCCCCCTTTTCTCCCAAACCCTCTGGAAACCTCTTACTATGCCAGTGGCTCTCGACCATAGATCTGCCAGGACACCCGTATTGCCCTCCCAATATGATATGCCCCATGACACATTTCAAGTGATTTCCTAGTATTTTTGCAAACAATTTATAATCCACACATAGTAAAGATATCGCCTGATAATCCTTTAAAGTACTCTGGGCCTCTCCCTTCGGGACCAGAACGACCACCGCTGTGGCTTGTAACTCTCCAAAATCCCTCTCTTTCATGGTGTTCATCAACTACACGAGGAACCCACACATTAACTGCCAGTGCTGCAGGTAGAATTCACAGGGCAGTCCATCTATCCCTGGAGCCTTTCCCATACGCATACCCACCAATGCCCACCAAACCTCACCCTCGTCTATCTCCCCATCCAGCACTATCCGATCACTACACCCCAATGAACATGGCACTAGCTTGCAGATGCTACGTAAAGCCTCACCTCCCACTGCACTACTTCCCAAATACTGCTCATACCATGCATCCACGTAACCACTCATTCCCCCTGTCGTCCGCAATACTTACCCCTCACGATAGCCCCCACTTCTGACTGGACGACTAACCTACCAACCTCAGTGGCTTTCCGTCAGCGCTGCTGACCCTGTAAGACACACGCTGATGGTCGATCACCCCACAGCGCCTCCTCAACCCTCCCCTGCACATGCACCGCATCAAAACGCTCATTTTGCAGCTCACGAATCCTTTCCTTCAACATTTCTATATCCTCTATAGGATATACTTCCCCATGTCCACCTCTTCCATAAGCCCTCAACCTAGTATCTAGGTACTGAAGGAGCCCATATGATTGTTGCATTATGCGTTTCCCCTCTCTCACATAAAACTGATGTATCCTTTCCTTAGCCACCCTGTCCCACCACCCCAGCAAATCCCCCACACCCTGCCCTTTCTCACTGAGCTCTGCCCACAATGTCTCGTATCCCCCCTGCCCCTCTTCATCACCCAGGATCCTTGTATTTAGTTTCAAATAGATTTTACACCTCCTAGCCAACCCATCCCACCCCAAATCAACCACAACCGCCCAATGATTGGAATATTCCACCTCCACCGTAAGCAACGACTCCACTCTTACCTGCTTCATGATCTACACCCGATCTAGCCTCGCCGCATATCCACATCCGACAGATGTGTGCTACACCTCCCAAGCCCCACCCCTAAACACGTCCCATAAACACACATCCCTCAGAAGATCACCTAGGATAGTTGAAAAATGCCCCACCCCCTGCGGCTCAATGTCTGCCCTGCGAATAATAAAATTCCAGTCCCACGACAGCAACAGTTGGTAAAGAACAGAAATAATAAATGAGCTCATCCCTCGCATAATCAGTTTTCACTCGTGCATCACTTTCCGCAGGTGCATAAACACACACTAACACCACTCGCTCACCCATCCACCACTCATAATACGCCCTTCCCATCCCCCTTCACTGCTACTGACCACAAATGGGCGCGCCTCCCGGAGTAGGACTCCCACCCGTCCTTTCAAGCACCCAGTCTGCATCACAAAGGCCCTATATCCATCCACCTCCAATACACGCCCCACCCTGATATTGTGCTCTTGCACAAATATGACATCCACTCTATGCTGGCACAAGAAACTGGCAAACTATGCACGCTTCACATCCTGACACAAACCATTAATGTTAACCGTCATACACCTTAGGCGAGCGGTGGTTTCTTCCTCCTGTGCTTTGACACCTTCACAACACCACCATGTCCTTTCGGACCTCCTTTACTCATGGTTCTACTGGCAGCCCTAACCCCTCTCTGGTCCAGCTTCGGGTTCGAAGTCCTTGAGGGACTGCCTCCATCTGCTTCCTCCACCACCACCTTGCCAGTACTCCGTGCTGGGGTGAGGACATCATCCGAATCCAATGTCACGGCCTAATGCTTGCGCGTGACTCCACCCTCCCCCATCTCCACCTCTTGTGACTCCTCACAATGAACCTCCACCTCCACCACTTGTCCAACCTCCCAGCCATCTGGGCACATCACCCCATGAGACATCACCAAGTCAATGGTCTCCACTTGCTGCCCACACAGGTCTACAGTATTTCTCACACCAGCCCTCGTTACCGAATCACCCTCCCCACCTGACTGGGGAAACAGAGAGGTGATCACCGTCTCTAGGACCTCATCGATGGCTTCCACCGCCGAACCATGCCGTCCCCTACCATCACGCAAAATTGGCCCCACAGTGCCCCCAGCCACAGGGGCCATCAGGTCCTCGATCGCCATCACCTCTGCTCGCTCCACCTCCTCACTCCACAGACGACCAGGCCCACATCCTTCCTGTAACTCCAGGACACGTCCAACTTGCCCAGATTCCCGTGTGGCAATGCTTCATAGACCATGAAGTCGAGACTGTTGCTCACAATAGGCAGCAAAGTGATCAAAACCACCACAACGGCTGCAAGTCCTGCATTGCCCAGCATATGACACCATGATCTGAGTCCTGAAGGCCTCCATCATAACATACGATGGTATGGGTGCTGTAACATCATTTTTAGCAAAAACATGCCCTCCAGGACCCCAGCAAAGGCACCTCCTCCCCACTTGCCGGGCTGTGCCAGGTGAACGGCCCCGTAGTCTTTGAAAACATTGCGTATGTCTGCTTCATCTGCCTCAAACGGTATGTTTCACACTCTAACCAAAGTATAGTGACTGGAGACGTCATGAAGGCGGAACTCACCATAGAATTGACGTCCAATAGCACATCCTGGTATTTCTCCACCAGCCTCTCATAAACAACGCCATTCAACAACTTGACGAACACCCTGTATGCACCATTGAGTGCTACACCATATAATTCAGCATCCTCTATACCATACGTATCTCAGATAATTAATGGTAACAGCATGGGAGCAGCTTGTGGCGAAATCTCCCCGCAAACTAGCTCAATACCCACACTATATACTCTCATCCTCACACCCTGTGCCACATTGGAAAAAACGGAAGTCTTCCAGTCGCCGAGAGAGGGCAGCAGGCGCACGTCTGCTCACACTAACAGACGAGGAGAGAATCTCGCTCAGAATATATTTTTGAGACTGGACCATCGATGGACACTGATCCATCTCCTGTTCCTTCCTTTAACTCTTCTCCGTCTGTGCAACCCCTTTCTTTGTACCATGCCATTGCTTCGCTGTTTGAACGTTGTAAGCTGCCTCCACATGTGAACTTTTCTAACCTTTCTAGTCCATAGCTACTTTTACCTGCAGATTTCTTGTAACTTTCTCATTACAAATCATGGCTTAGTTACAATGGAATATCTGTGGCCTCAGAGGTAACCGGGGTGAGCTTCAGGTGCTGCTCTCCCAGTTTTCCCCTATTGGTGTTTGTTTACAAGAATCTAAATTATGCTCCATTGTTATCCATCCTATCTCAGGCTATGATTTATTATATTCATCTGATTCTTTTTTCTGATGGAACTTTTAATGAAAGCGTCTTTCTTGCACGCACTAATATTCCATCCCGCCAGCTCTTTGTTCATACTTCACTGCATTGCACTGCAGCTCGTATCCTCTTGAATAAGTGGTATGAAATCTGTTCTTTATATCTCTCTCCTTCTCGGGCATTATCTATCCCAGATGTTGCCTTTCCAGTTTCTGCCTTACTGCCACCACTTCTATTACTTGGCGATTTTAATGCCCACCATTTCCTCTGAGGATCTCTCACTATGGCTCCTGTGGCATTCAGTTAGAAACTTTTCTCGCTTCTCTCCCCTCCATGTTTTAAATTTGGTTACTCTCACCCATTTTGAACCTCGTACTCTCTATTGAGTCAGTCTCTCGGTTTGCTCTTCCTCAATTGTCCTCGACTTCACCTGGTCTCTCCTTCCAGACTTGCATGACAGTGATCATTTTCCGATCATCCTCACTTTTCCATCATATTCCCCACCTCCTCAAAGCCCACACTGGCAATTTGACCGGGCGAATCGGGATCTTTACACGAGTTTAACTGCTTTTAATGAAGCTCCTTCCTCGTCCTCCATTGATGAGATTTTACTCCTCTTTACTTCATTCTTAACCATAGCTTCACATTCTGTACCCCTCACCTCGAGCAAGCATTCTCAAAAGTGTGTGCCTTGGTGGTCTCCTGCATGTTCTCGGGCAGTACCTTGGAAAAGTGCTGTGTGGGGCAGGTACCAGTACAACAGAGCCCGGTGGCCTGGTGGCTAACGCTCCCGCTTCACACACGGAGGGCCCGGGTTCGATTCCCGGCGGGTGGGAACATTTCGACACGTTTCCTTACACCTCCGACACCTTCGACAAGTGTGACCATGGCGTAATAGCGCACAAAATGCGCGCTAAAGGAATAACAGGAAAAGTCGGTCGATGGATCTATAATTTCCTCACTAACAGAACAGAGAGAGTAGTCGTCAACAGAGTAAAGTCCGAGGCAGCTACGGTGAAAAGCTCTGTTCCACAAGGCACAGTACTAGCTCCCATCTTGTTCCTCATCCTCATATCCGACATAGACAAGGATGTCAGCCACAGCACCGTGTCTTCCTTTGCAGATGACACCCGAATCTGCATGACAGTGTCTTCCATTGCAGACACTGCAAGGCTCCAGGCGGACATCAACCAAATCTTTCAGTGGGCTGCAGAAAACAATATGAAGTTCAACGATGAGAAATTTCAATTACTCAGATATGGTAAACATGAGGAAATTAAATCTTCATCAGAGTACAAAACAAATTCTGGCCACAAAATAGAGCGAAACACCAACGTCAAAGACCTGGGAGTGATTATGTCGGAGGATCTCACCTTCAAGGACCATAACATTGTATCAATCGCATCTGCTAGAAAAATGACAGGATGGATAATGAGAACCTTCAAAACTAGGGAGGCCAAGCCCATGATGACACTCTTCAGGTCACTTGTTCTATCTAGGCTGGAATATTGCTGCACTCTAACAGCTCCTTTCAAGGCAGGTGAAATTGCCGACCTAGAAAATGTACAGAGAACTTTCACGGTGCGCATAACGGAGATAAAACACCTCAATTACTGGGAGCGCTTGAGGTTTCTAAACCTGTATTCCCTGGAACGCAGGAGGGAGAGATACATGATTATATACACCTGGAAAATCCTAGAGGGACTAGTACCGAACTTGCACACGAAAATCACTCACTACGAAAGCAAAAGACTTGGCAGACGATGCACCATCCCCCCAATGAAAAGCAGGGGTGTCACTAGCACGTTAAGAGACCATACAATAAGTGTCAGGGGCCCGAGACTGTTCAACTGCCTCCCAGCACACATAAGGGGGATTACCAACAGACCCCTGGCAGTCTTCAAGCTGGCACTGGACAAGCACCTAAAGTCAGTTCCTGATCAGCCGGGCTGTGGCTCGTACGTTGGTTTGCGTGCAGCCAGCAGCAACAGCCTGATTGATCAGGCGCTGATCCACCAGGAGGCCTGGTCACAGACCGGGCCGCGGGGGCGTTGACCCCCGAAACTCTCTCCAGGTAAACTCCAGGTTGTCCTGTTCACCTAGCAGCAAATAGTAACCTGGGTGTTAGTCGACTGGTGTGGGTCGCATCCTAGGGGACAAGATTAAGGACCCCAATGGAAATAAGTTAGACAGTCCTCGATGACGCACTGACTTTCTTGGGTTATCCTGGGTGGCTAACCCTCCGGGGTTAAAAATCCGAACGAAATCTTATCTTATCTTAGCCACAGAGAGAGACTTTACTTTTAAGCAGAAGAGAGTAGTTGCTCACTATCATCCGTGACACTAAAAGCACTTACTCTGCTCAGACGTTGTGCTGAGTGGTTGTCAGCTGTTGCTCCTCAGTCCCGACACCTGGTGGAGGAGTGTTTACAACATCAACAACAATGGCGACTGCGTTTCGCCGCCGTGTTAATACTATTTGTATTCAACTAACGCAGGGATCTATCACCGGCGAATCAGTAAATGTGTTACTGCCAGCAATCATTCGTGATACTTATGGCATTCAACGTGAATCCTTGTGTGGCGTCGCCTTGAATGGAACTACACGCATCTTCGTCAAGTTTTGTGACACTCGGATGTACGAGAAGATTGTGACCCAGTACCAGGATATAAGTAAGCAAGTCACCCCAGCAGTTTCTGTCCAGTTGCATGACGTTTCACGATACTATACGTGGGTACGTGTGAGAAACGTGCCTTTTGAGGCCAATGAAGTTGATATACGTGACGTTTTTGAACGTTATGGGAAGATCCACCTGGTCACCATGGGTAGGTGGTCTGACGGCCACTATAATGGCCTTCAGGAGGGGTCATTTACGTTGAAAATGTCCCTGCGTCAGCCGATTCCTTCGTACGTTCAACTGGAGGAGTTTCGTTCCCAGGTGTACGTTACGTACCCTGGACAGAGAAGAACTTGCCGCCTCTGCGGCGCTCTGGATCACATAGCGGCTCAGTGTGTCCAGCGCCAGCCGCCATCGGGGCGTGGTCGTCGACCTGACGGTGAGGTATCCCGTCAGCCTCTGGAAGAGGAGGTTGTCGAGACCTCGCCGTGTATGACATCATGGAGTGCCGAGGTTGATAGGGCCTTGCTACTAGAGTCATCTTGTGTGACTCTACCTGGGACTGCCTCCCTTGACGAGGTGGAACATGTGAACAGTGAAATCCCTCTAGCAAGAGAGGCAGGTGAGATGGAAGCCGACATTGTATCTGCGTTAAGTGACCTATTAGCATCGCATGAGTCTGATTCTGTGCTGTGTTCTGATGGGGGGAAATTATGTGCAGATGATGCTGATCAGATAACTAAAGTGAGAGATTTGGAGAGTTCGAGTTTTCATACTGTTGAGGCAGAAATTCACAAGGAGAACACTCCAAGTACTGACATGTCTGAAGATGCTGTTTCTAGGAAGCGTGCGGCTACCCCGTCCGACTCCGATGATGTCTTGACCCCTGGACAACGTTCAGGGAAGAAGACGTGGTCGGAAATCACGGGTGGGGGGAGGTCGCGCGAGTCCAGGACAGCAGGTAATATCACGGGGATTGCCAAAGGTGCGGGAAGTGCCTTGGGTGCTTGCCGGCGCAAAGACAAAAAGGGAGTGGTAGCCCCTAGAGGAAAGCCACCTTTAACACAGTTAGGTGTGTAACTATTAATGTTAATGGTTTGAAATCTGTCAGAAAGTGTGTGCAGGTGCGTGAGTGGTTGAATCGTTTTGCAGTGGATGTGTGTTTTTTGCAAGAACATAACCATAAAGTAGGAAGTTTGTTTGAGATGGATGGTTATGACATTTATGTGACTCACTCCAGGCGTCTGAAAGGTGGAGTGGCTGTGTTGATAAAAGCGACCAGCCCGTTTGTGCTGAGACATTGGGAGGAAGGGGGGGAGGGTCGCGTGGTGAGAGTCGTGGGGGATTGGGGTAGTAGAAGAGTTGGTTTTGTAGGGGTATATGGGCCGGCTGAACATGATGTTAATATTAAAAATACTTTTGTTAGAGATGTCTTGGTATATTATTTGAGGTCCCTGCCAGAAATTACAGTGGTAGGTGGTGACTGGAACTGTGTTGTGCGCCGTAAAGATGTTGAACCGAGGGGGGCGGGGTTCTGTTCGCTTGTTTTGGGTGACTTGTTGTCTGGTTTGGGGTTGGTTGATGTACGCGGAGGACGTGACTTTGGGATTGAGCATACTTTTGTGCGTAGGGGCTATGCAGCATGTTTAGATAGGGTGTATGTGTCTCGGCGGGTGGTCGTAATCAATGTGCGTGTATTGAATGTCTTTTTCTCCGACCACCGGGGAGTTTTTGTGGAGCTCGACTGGGGAGGTCTCCCGCATCGTTTTAAGGGATACTGGAAACTGAATACGCGGATGCTACAAAGTGCGGGTGATAGGGAACTATTCGAGGACTTCTGGGCGTCTATGGGAGTAGACTCCTGGGAGGGATGGGATTTAGTACGACAGTGGGATGAGGTTGTGAAGCCTCGAATTAAGGATTTTTATGTGAATCGGTGTAAGGAGGCCACTCGCTTGGAGTATGGTTTTCAGAGGTACCTGGAGGGTCATCTACGACAATGTTATGCACAGGGAGAGGCATCTGGGGTTTACCCAGTGGATGAGATCGATGCTATTAAAGAACAAATCCAAGTATTGAAAAATAAGGTTTTCGATGGGGCGCGCATTTCGAGTGGGGTGGAGGAGGCTTTGTGGGGTGACAAGCCGTCTGCTTGTGTCTTACAAAGTCAGACACAAAGGCGAAAAGCGACTGAAATTGTGAGTTTAGTGGTGCAGGATGAAGTTGACGGGTATAGTGAGGGACAGGTCTTAACAACAACTGAGGGGATAAGTTTTTATGTCGATACTTGGAGTAAGATCCAGATGCAAAGTAAAGACGTGAGTGAGCATGCAATACAGGATTTGGGGAGAGGCGTACGATGCGAGTTAAATGATTATGATCGCCTTCTCATGGGTGGGCCTATATCTGAGGCAGAGGTGTGGGAGGCACTACAAGGAATGAGTAAGGGGAAGGCTCCAGGCATTGATGGCATCCCTTGTGAATTTTATATCAAACATTGGGAGGTAATACGGACTTTTATGGTTCGTTTACTCAATGCGATGAAGGAGGGGGGGGGTGTTAGGTCTGTCTCAGCGTACGGCGGTGTTGGTCTTAGTTAGGAAATGTGATGTGCCGTTAGCGATTAAGGACTACCGTCCCATATCGTTGATGTGTAGTGACTATAAACTATATGCGAAAATATTGATGAATAGAATTAAGAAAGTGTTTGATAAGGTAATCCATAAGAGTCAGTTTGGTGTGCCAGGTAGGTCAATGTATGATGGTCATGGGAATATCAGGGAGTTTGTTGAGGAATGCGGGGTGAGGGGTGGGGGTGGTGTTTTGGCTTTAGACTGGCGAGCCGCTTTTGATAGTGTGGAAAGAGAGGTTCTGTGGAAATTTATGAGATGGCAGGGTTTTGGAAATGAGGTCATCATGTGGGCCCGTTCGTTGTACAATGGAGCGGGTTTTAAAGTACAAATTAATGGCAAGTTAGGTGTTTTTGTACACATGAGCAGGGGCATTCGTCAGGGATGCCCCATGTCTCAAATGTTTTTTGCATGTATGCAGGACCCTTTTTACTGGGCTGTTTGTGGGCGGGGAATAGAGACATCGTGGGGTCCGAGTAGTGGTCGACCAACCCTTGTGGGTTATGTTGATGATACTACTGTGTTATTACGTTCACGGGAGCAATTGGGTTTTGTTGGGAGACTTGTTGACATATTTGGCAAGGCTACGGGGATGTGTGTTAATAGAGAAAAATCGAAAATTATGGAGTTGGGGGAGTGGGTGGGGGATGGGGTGGATGCAGAGGGGTGGACTGTGGTTGATCGTATCACTATATGTGGTATTCATTATATGCGGGAGGTCGATCAGATGAGGGCGTGCAATTCGGGGAGGGTTGTACATAGTGTCTTGGGGCGCTTAAATAGTCTACGGCCGCGACATTTAACCCTGCATCAGAGGGCGGTGGTCATTAATGTCCTGCTTTATAGCAAAGTATGGCACGTTGCTGCACTGTATCCTCTGTTGCAGGGGGACGTCAAACGTCTTTTGCATAGAATTTATCGATTTTTGTGGGGTTCAGGATGCGATTGGCTCACAAGAGCGGTGGTGGAGACACCACTGCATCAGGGAGGGTTGGGTCTCATTCCTCTAGAGGCTCGTGTCATGGCATGTTACGTGAAGCGTCGTTTTCTCCGACTGGGTGGGATGCATGGCGGGTTAAGTGAATTGTATCACGACCTGCGCAGGTAGTGGAGAGGGAGGAATTTAATTTGGTGCGACGCGATGCTTCGCGTATTATTGAACATGAGGGACGTGCGCTGTGTAAAATTATGTACCTTAGAAAGGGCGGGTAGGGAGGTAGTCGTGGTGCGAGTTGAAGGAATGTATCCCATGTATGCGTGGGGTGATATATGGAGGCGAGTTCAACAGTTGCGTCTGCCTGCTCAAGTACGGGAAGTGGTTTTTAAATTTTTACATGGAATCTTGCCGTCTGGGGTGGTGTTGTATAATAGGCGTTTAGAGGAAGACTGGGGTTGTCCGGTGTGCGGGATGGAGGAATCTGCTTTTCATGTTGTGTATTTCTGTGAGACTTTAGGTATGGTACGAGAGTGGTTCAGTAGGGTTTTGCGTTTGGTAGGGGGGGGAGGTTTGTCGGTACTCCGGGCGTTGAGTTTTGATGTAGGTGGGGTTGACTTGCGTGTACAACGTGCGGTGTCGTATGTTGTGGCCGATTATATTTTCGTGTCATGGGCTATGAGGCACGTTGATGGTAACAGTAGAATTAGGGTGTTAGCAGGGACGATTTATAGGACAAAATGTCGAAATAGGTTGGTATATGAGGGGAGATGGGAGAGAGACTTCCCGCCTGAATATAAAGCCTTGGAGTTACGAGATTTGAGATAGTTGTGAGTGTTCAGTGGGTAATCTAACGGGCTGGTCAGCTGTGTCTAATTGTGTTTGTCAAGTGCGTGAATGTTTTGTGTTCTCAGAGTTTATGTGCGTCTCCTATGTAACGGTGATGACGAAATATCTTACGTGCTTTGTATATACAACTTTTAGGAATGTTTCTCGTCTTTTATGCCTCAATTACAAGTCATTGGTGTACTTTTTGTATATGGTGTGCTTCCTAGCACAGTTGAAACGTTTTTCTTATTTCCGTTTTTTTTTTCCTTTATGCCGTGTCCGTGTGCTTTTCAATAATATATGTATATATGCAAGTTTTCGTTTTCCTGAAGCTGTGATGGAGCTTGAACTATATGTGGAGGCAGTATTTTTCAATGTGTGCATCTTGTCAGTGTATAAGTTCACTTATAGCTGCTGGCATTTGTGTTTTATTGAGATGTCAAATATCACAGTGTATTTTCGTTTTGTTATATTAGATATTGTCATTGTAGTGAATGGTAGCTTCATCCTGATCCACCTTTGAACTGTAGTGCCTATTCTTAGTCCATGATAATAACCCCGTGGTAGTCGCCCAAATTAACGTATTGTTGTGCTCTTTAAGGCACCTGAGTTCTTAGATTAAGTCTTGGATACGTTGTGTGTTGGCAGGCGGAAGCCACGCCTAGTAATATGCCAGATGAAGTATCACGTTGTATAATACGTGATTGCTTGTGTATGTGTTTAATTCTGTGTGCTTGTTTCGTCACATTGTTTATTTGTATAGTGTTTATTTTCCTGTGTTTCGACTTTATTATTTATTTATATAAGAATCTAGTTAGTGCCTGGTATCTCGTTGACATATTATTTTATGCACCCATAACTATTTTGTACCTGAGTTTTCAAAAAAAAAAAAAGAAAAAAAAAAAAAAAAAATCTTATTGTATAGGGGTTAATTTTGGGAAGAGCATGTACTTGTTTTTAACTGAGATTGTGATGTAGGTCATTACTCTGATTATATACTGTGAAGGTTGTGAACCTTTGTCATATGTCAGTCACAGTATGTTAACTATACAAATCTGAAAGGTTTATATAATTTATATTTTATATAATTTATATAGTTATAGTTTTATATTGTTTATATTATAGTAGTATGTTATATGGAAAATTTGGTGAATGTATATGAGTAACCTCTTTTATGTCCATTACAATGTGTTGTTAAAACTTGTTAGTGTATGTTGTGTAGGATTGAGGATCCTACTGTACCCATTTTATATCTTTATTTAATATTAAGCTGTAAAGTTTTTTAAATAAAATATAAAAAAAAAAAGCACTTACTTGGAGGATTATGTTTCTACCGTCACTTCGGCTTCCTCTATGAGTGCAGTTTGGAAAAAAATATGGCAACTGAGTGGTAAATACTCCACCGACCCTGCTCCTATTCTTCGGGTTCCCAGTGCTGATATAGCAAACCCTCTCGACGTTGCCACTGAAATTGGTAATCATCTGTTCCGTATTTCTTAGGGAATCCATCTATGTCCCTCGTTTCTTTCCTCAAAGTCTGCCATAGAGTTAGAGCCCTTAGACTTTACTTCTCTCACTGAAGAATCTTATAGTGTGCCTTTCACACTTCTGGAACTGGGGGTAACACTCTCCGCTTGCCGATGAAGCCACGGTGTGGCGAAACGTTTCCTCAGTAAAGATACCCAAGAGTTGCACGTGTGTCAAATTGAACAATACCCATCTTCCACTTATACACTTCGATCATGTCTCCTTTCATTCTTCGTCTAACAAGTGAATGTAATTTAAGAGTCTTCAATCTTTCATCATAAGGAAGATTTCTAATGCTATGTGCGGGTTATTTGTGTATCGTTCCAGTCACGGTATTGTGCCTTTTTTTTATTATCTAATGCTATGTATTAATTTTGTCATTCTACGCTGAATGTTTTCTAACGAATTTATGTCCATTCTGTAATATGGAGACCAGAACTGAGCTGCATAATCTAGGTGAGGCCTTACTAATGATGTATAAAGCTGCAGTATAACCTCAGGGCTTCTGTTGCTTACACTTCTTGATATAAATCCCAATAACCTATTTGCCTTATTACGTACACTTAGGCATTGCTGTCTTGGCTTAAGGTTGCTGCTCACCATAACCCCCAAGTCATTTTCGCAATCTGTATGGCTAAGTTCTACATCCTTTAACTTATAAGTGCTGGGGTTATGGACACTCCTGAGCTTCAGAACCTTGCATTTATCTACAGTGAACTGCATCTGCCACTTTTCTGACCAAGAATAGTTTGTTTAAATCCTCCTGAAGTTCCCTTACATCTACGTTTGAATCAATTATCCTACTTATTTTTGTGTCATCGGCGAATTTGCTCATATCACTAGTAATTCCCTCATCAAGATCATTGATATATATTATGAACAACAACGGGCCCAAGACTGATCCCTGTGGAACGCCACTTGTTACAGATCCCCACTCGGATTTAACCCCATTTATGGACACTGCTTCCTGTCTGTGAGCCATGACTCGATCCACGAGAGCACTTTTCCCCCAGTGCCACGAGCTGCCACTTTGACAGTCTTTGGTGCAGAACTCTAACAAAAGCCTTACTAAAATCTAAGTAAATATCAAATTCTTTATCATGATCAACAGCCTCAAAAGCTTTACTGAAGAAACTTAATAAATTAGTTAGACAAGACCAGCCTCTTGTGAATCCATGCTGAATATCATTAATCAAGCTATGCTTATCGAGATGGCTTCTTATAATCTCAGCTATAATTGACTCTAGTAATTTGCCCACAATTTATCTTCTTCTAGCCCACTGTAAAAATTAATTACTGGAATACTGTTAGTGTCTTCCTGTGTAAAAACTGAGAGAAAATAATTGTTTAAAATCGAGCACATTTCATTCTCTTTGTCGGTAAGATGCCCATAGTTATTTTTAAGGGGACCTATCTTATCTCTAACTTTTGTTCTATAGACGTGGAAAAAACTTTTTGGGTTAGTTTTAGAATCCCGAACAATTTTAATTTCATAGTCCCTTTTTGCTTTTCTTATCCCCTTTTTAATGTCCCTCTTAATGTCAATATACTGATTCATAAGATGACCCTCACCTTTTTTGATACGTCTATAAATTCCTTTCTTATGCCCTAGTACCCCTCAAGGAAGGTTCCTTGATGCTGGTGAGGGGATCTTGATTTAGGGAATTGGATCTGTGCTCCAGTTCCCCGAATTAAGCCTGAATGCCTTCCACATCCCCCCCAGGCGCTGTATAATCCTCCGGGTTTAGCGCTTCCCCTTGATTATAATAATGATAATAATAATTATGCCCTAGTAGATATTTTAGCCTATTATTCATCCATTTTGGGTCATTTCTATTTGATCTAATTTCTTTATACGGGATAAACGTTCCTTGAGCAGCGTGTATAGTGTTCAGTATTGATACCTCTCTTCGTTACCCCAGTCAACAGATGATAAGTGTTCTCTAAGCTCATCGTAATCTGCTAAGCGAAAATCTGGGACTGTTATTGGGTTATCCCTACTATCTTGCTTCCATTCTATGCTAAATGTAATTGATTTGTGATCGCAAGCACCGAGTTCCTCTGAAATTTCTAAATTATTAACAAGGGATTCATTGTTTGCCAGAACTAAGTCAAGCAGGTTTACCCCTTGTAGGTTCTGTCACAAACTGCTTCAAAAAACAATCCTGAACTACTTCTAAGAAGTTGTATGATTCTAAATTCCCAGTCAAGAAATTCCAATCAATATGACTAAAGTTAAAGTCTCCTAGAATTACTACATTATCGTGTCTTGTGGCCCTAACAATTTCCTCCCATAGTCGTCTCACTTGGTCCCTATCTAAGTTTGGGGGACGGTATATCACACCTAAAAATCATTTTTTCATGCCCCTCTGAAAATTCTATCCAAACAGACTCTGTATGTGTTACTTCAGACTTAATATCCGTTTTTATGCAACAGCTCAAGCGATATCGGACATACAGTGCCACCCCACCCCCCCTTCCCGATACTTCTATCTACTTGGAACAACTTAAAACCCTGAATGTGACATTCTGCAGGCATGTCCCGATTTTTCATATTGAACCACGTCTCAGTTAAGGCAAATACATCAATGTTACCTGCACTAGCAACTAGTCTCAACTCATCCATCTTATTCCTAGCACTACGACTATTTGTGTAATATATATTTAAGGACCCTCCTTTCTCTTTACCCTTCCTGCTCCTTTCTGTTATTCCGCTAAACCTATTGCTGTCCTTGTCAATTAGTACTACTGGCTGCACCTCTCCTGCCTACAGTTTATAAGCTGCTTCTCCGCTCATATGCCGTATTCTATTCAAGATTGATGGACTGACCACATCGACTCAAGGTTGAGGGACTGATTACCTCATTCTCCTCCTGTTCTTCAAGTTTCTCCTTTGTATGGACTGATGAAGCCACTGTGTGGCGAAACGTTTCCTCAATAAAGATACCCAAGAGTTGCACTTGTGTCTAATTTAACAACGTGTCGGTTTTCTGAACCATTCATCTACAAGTAATAGGGTAGTTGATGAGTGGAATGGTCTGCCTAGTAGGGTTATCGAAATTACCTAAATTTGAAACTACCTTAGGTAGTTTCAAATTTTGGTTGGATAAGTGCTCGAGGGAGAGGGGTTGGATTGAGTGGGACATGCACGCGAGTGAATGGAATTGTCTAGGCTTATTGCTTAAGTAGCGTTTATTCTATTAGTGGGTTGGATTTGTGAAAGACCTGCCTAGTATGGGGCAACAGGCCTACTGTTGGGAAATAAACATGCAAGCTCTGTAATTTAGGTTCCACTCCAAACCAACAGATACAGATACTAATGCCGGAAAAAAAATCCCCCCCAGTACCAACAATACCACCAGTCCGATAACATTCTTCTTTGCAAATATACAGGGTCTAAAGCCAGCAACAAACAACAAAATACCTTTCATCCGTGGACTGCTTGCAGAGGCAAAGGCAATGTTCGCGGCTTTCACTGAGACCCACATAAAGGATCACTTGGACAACGAAATATGGATCCCAGGTTACAACCTATACAGATGTGACAGAGTGAACAGGCAAAAGGGGGGGGGTTGGCCTGTACATTGCAGAGTCACTTGTTTGCACAGAACTGCTTAATGCCTCAAATGACGTAGTGGAAGTTTTAGCAGTAAAGGTCGAGAACAAAGTTGGTAGAATTACCGACAATATGTAAAGTAAAAGGACACAAGTGCAACTAATGTGACATTTATTGTGGCAACGTTTCGCTCTCCAGGAGCTTTATCAAGCCATTACAAACAATACATGGACACAGAGGGTATATAAAGGCTCAGAGTGAGGTGAATACTAGTGAGGTACCATTTCGATGTTCACTAGTGGTAGTAGTAGTAGTAGTAGTGGTAGTGACAAAAGTAATACAATATGGTAGAGCAATTAATTCGTACATGAGTAAAAGGATATAAAAGCTATTACTTGGGTAACATAAAAATAGGTTGGACAAATATAAACTGGAATGAGGCAGGTTGTTTCAGTGTTCACTCTCTGTGCTTTGTGTAGTATAACAGGAGAGACTATGTGATGGCAGGGTTTACTGTTTTCAGGAGGATTCTTGCTAAGACTTCGGAGATGGTGAAGCTGCCGTTGTTTTGTTTAATTGTATTCGAAACAGCGATCAGTGCTGATTCAAGGCACTTGCGTGTGCGGAAATTAGTTTCTTTTATCACTAATTGGGCGTCTCTGAATTTCATAAGATGATTGGTGGAATTTCGGTGTTGTACACAGGCGTTGTTTAAGTTGTCGTTCCTACATGCGTATATGTGTTCATTGAGGCGGGTGTCGAGGTTTCTTGCTGTTTCACCTACGTAGATCTTGTCACAGCCTCCACAGGGTATAGTGTAAACTCCTGCATTGACTGGTCGCCATCGCTTCTACCACTTCAATAATGGATCTAACCAGGACAAAACCCAAGCACCACGAACCAGTCAATGCAGGAGTTTACACTATACCCTGTGGAGGCTGTGACAAGATCTACGTAGGTGAAACAGCAAGAAACCTCGACACCCGCCTCAATGAACACATATACGCATGTAGGAACGACAACTTAAACAACGCCTGTGTACAACACCGAAATTCCACCAATCATCTTATGAAATTCAGAGACGCCCAATTAGTGATAAAAGAAACTAATTTCCGCACACGCAAGTGCCTTGAATCAGCACTGATCGCTGTTTCGAATACAATTAAACAAAACAACGGCAGCTTCACCATCTCCGAAGTCTTAGCAAGAATCCTCCTGAAAACAGTAAACCCTGCCATCACATAGTCTCTCCTGTTATACTACACAAAGCACAGAGAGTGAACACTGAAACAACCTGCCTCATTCCAGTTTATATTTGTCCAACCTATTTTTATGTTACCCAAGTAATAGCTTTTATATCCTTTTACTCATGTACGAATTAATTGCTCTACCATATTGTATTACTTTTGTCACTACCACTACTACTACTACTACTACCACTAGTGAACATCGAAATGGTACCTCACTAGTATTCACCTCACTCTGAGCCTTTATATACCCTCTGTGTCCATGTATTGTTTGTAATGGCTTGATAAAGCTCCTGGAGAGCGAAACGTTGCCACAATAAATGTCACATTAGTTGCACTTGTGTCCTTTTACACGAGGATGCGAATGTAAGAAACTGTGAGGATGTTCTGCATTTTAGCCAGCCCGTAATGCTATGCATAGTATAAGTGGCTTTGGCATGCTGCTCTTATCTGTATTTTTTTTGTACCTCTGTAAGTGTGCTCAAATTATAAATAAATAAATAAATAAATAAATTCGGATGTGGATACGAATATCCGATACATCCCTAGAACAGACACAAACAGTTTGAACTTCCAATGGGAGTAGGGAAAAGTGAGATGCTAAATAATCATAGAAAAGTGGAAACTGAAGAGAAGACAAGAGTGAATGTAGACGAAGAGAAAAGGGATGGAGTAAACAGGGGCGACGAACAAATAAAGAACGTCTACTAACATCAGTGACTATCCTATATATGGAAGGATTGTGGAGGTCATGAGATCGAAGATAATAACGAAGGTAATGAAGATCACGGCGATCGGACAGGGATGGAAAATTCGCTTCTGCATGGAGGCTCTCAACCGGTGAAGAGTGAAAGCACGGAGGCATAAACTTTATCCCTGGTGATGGATGGAATTAAGGCTAGAGAGAGATGCAGGATAGGCCGCTGAATAGATCTGGTCACCATAATCAAGTTTCGATGAAATTAGGTCTGAATGTAGGCGAAAGAGAGTTCTACGATCAGCTCCCCATGAGACATGACCGAGGGTTCTAAGAAGGTTCAGCCTTTAGAAAGGAAGTGTTAGGTTTCCAGAATAACCTAAGGTCAAACAGGTCGACAAACCTAACCGTATCATGACAAGTATGCCAGGGATGGGGTTCACTTATCCAAGGCAGGTGTGGGTTTTCTTGCTTGCTCAGTTGAGGGGGTTGTTAGAACTTTAAACTAGGATTAGTTAGAGGTATGGGTTTAGAAATGATAAAAAATGAGTATGGATATATTGACTTATGCTCTGATATTAAGAATCTTAATAGTAACTGTCATCGAGTAACCCTAGGTAATGATAATTTCAGAAATTGTGTAAAAACAAAGATGAATAGGAAAAATGTGCAGAAGAAAAAACATATGATGGTATTTTATGCTAACAGTCGAAGTGCAAGAAATAAGATTAATGAGCTACGTTTGATAGCATGTACTGAGAACTTCGATGTCATTGCATTAACTGAAACGTGGTATGATTTAAAGAGTCGGAATATGATTGCTGAGTGTAATATTCAAGGGTTTAAGTTGTTCCATGTGGATAGATGTTGTGGGAAGGGGGGAGGAGTTGCATTATATATTCGAGAAAATATTAACATTTGCATAAAAACAGGTATAAAAATAGATGGAACAGCAACAGAATCTGTTTGGGTAGAGTTTATAGAAGGTCAAGAAAAGCTAATTCTAAGTGTAATATACCGACCTCCCGGCTTTGATCACGATAGAGGGAGACTTCTTTGGGGCGAAATTGTTAGGGCTTCTAGACACAATAACATAGTGATTGTAGGGGATTTTAACTTTAGTCAAATAGACTGGAATTCTTTGACCTGTAATCTGGAGTCCAGTGACTTTATGGAAACAGTTCAAGACTGTTTTCTGAAGCAGTGTGTAACAGAGCCTACCAGGGGGGGTAATAATTTGTTAGACCTAGTCTTGTCAAATAAGGAAACACTCGTAAATAATCTGGAAATCACTGAAGAGCTTGGCGCAAGTTATCACAAATCCATCACTTTTAGCATTAACTGGGAATACAGGAATAATGATAATACAGTAAAAATCCCTGATTTTCGTTCTGCCGATTATAATGGGCATAGGGAACACTTGTCAAATCTTGATTGGGGTTATCTAGCTAATGATTCTATTGATGATGATCATACTTATGATTACGAAGGGATCTGCGTTTATGATTCTTTTCTTAATAATATACACCGTGCTCAGAGTATATACATTCCCCAGAGAGAAATTAGATCTGATAATAACGATCCCAAATGGGTTACCAGGAGGCTAAAGCATTTATTAGGTGAGAAAAGGGGAATATATAGGCGCATCAGAAGGGAAGAGGTTAACCTTACTGACCAATATGTTCAGCTTAAAAGAGTAGTAAAAAATATTTGAGTGGCCTGGTGGTTAACGCTCTCGCTTCACACGGCGAGGGCCTGGGTTCGATTCCCAGCCAGAGTAGAAATATTGGGCGTGTTTCTTTCCACCTGTTGTCTATGTTCCCCATCAGTAAAATGGGTACCTGGGTGTTAGTCGACTGGTGTGGGTCGCATCCTGGGACACTGACCTAATTTGCCCGAGATGCTCAGCATAACAAGTGGCTTTCTATGTAGTAGTATGTCATTGTTGTCAGCTAGGACTGTATACCATGTACATGTACTTGTAGTAAATAAAGATTATTATTATTATAAAGGCTAAACGTGACTATGAAATTAGAGTTGCTAATGAATCAAAGACCAATCCGAAGGGGTTCTTTCAAGTGTATAGGACGAAGGTGAAGGAAAAAGTAGGACCATTGAAAATTGGGAATGGACAGTTGACGGATAACGAACTGGAAATGTGTTCCATATTTAATGACTATTTTTTGTCAGTTTTTACACAGGAAGATGTAAATGAGATTCCAGTAATTAACAATTATTTAGTTCCTGATGAATTTAAGTTAACTAATATTATTGTCACGAGGGACATGGTTATTAAACAGATAGACAAACTGAAACAAAATAAGTCCCCTGGACCCGATGAGTTGTTTTCAAGGGTACTTAAGGAATGCAAGATGGAGCTTAGTCAGCCATTAACGAGTGTATTCAATGCGTCCATCCTTACCAGTGTTGTGCCAGAGTTATGGAAGATGGCTAATGTGGTTCCTATATTCAAATCAGGGGATAAGTCCACTCCTTCAAATTACCGTCCAATAAGCCTGACATCTATAGTGGGCAAGTTATTAGAATCAATTATAGCTGACATTATCAGAAGTCACCTTGAAGAGCATAACTTGATAAATGAATCTCAGCATGGATTCACGAGAGGTCGTTCCTGCCTGACAAACTTGCTGACGTTCTTCAATAGAACATTTGAGGCAGTTGACAGTGATAAGGAATATGATATTGTTTATTTGGATTTTAGTAAAGCCTTCGACAGAGTACCTCACAAGAGACTCTTAAGAAAAGTGGCAGCTCATGGTATAGGAGGTAAAGTTCTAGCATGGATTGAGGCATGGCTTACCAATAGAAAGCAGAGAGTTACCATTAATGGAGTGAAATCTGAATGGGGATTAGTCACTAGTGGCGTTCCACAAGGATCAGTTTTAGGCCCTCTCTTGTTCATAATTTACATTAATGACCTTGATGAAGGGATTACTAGTGACATGAGTAAGTTTGCTGATGATACAAAGATAGGCCGTATAATTCACTCTGAGGAGGATATCAATGAACTCCAGGACGATTTGAACAAATTAATGTCTTGGTCTGAAAAATGGCAGATGAAGTTTAATGTGGAAGAGTGTAAGGTACTTGCCCTTGGTAATGAAAATAACCCTCGAAGCTATAATCTAGGTGAAGTAGAGCTTGGTCATACAGAATGTGAAAAAGACTTGGGAGTCATGGTAAGCAGAAATCTAAAGCCAAGACTGCAGTGCCTTAGTGTGCGCAACAAGGCCAACAGATTACTTGGATTTATCTCAAGAAGTATAAGTAACAGAAGTCCAAAAGTTATTTTACAGCTCTATACATCACTAGTGAGGCCTCATTTAGATTATGCTGCTCAGTTTTGGTCCCCTTACTACAGGATGGACATAGACTCATTAGAGAACATACAGAGAAGAATGACTAAAATGATTTACTGTGTAAGGAACCTCCCGTATGAAGATAGACTTAAAGCCTTAAATCTCCACTCTCTGGAGAGGCGTAGAATGAGGGGAGATATCATTGAAGTGTATAAGTGGATGACGGGCATAAACAAGGGAGACATTAATAAAGTACTGAGGGTGTCGAACCAGGTAAGAACCAGGAATAATGGATTTAAGTTGGATAAATTTAGATTTAGAAAGGACATAGGTAAGTACTGGTTTTCTAACAGAGTTGTAGATGCGTGGAACAGTCTTCCCAGTGGGGTGATAGAGGCTAGGACCTTGGGTAGTTTTAAGAAGAGACTGGACAAATATATGAGTGGGGGGGGCTGGGTTTGATGTTGGTCCATCCTAACCCCATCCCCAAGCCCCCCTCCCTATCCAATTACCCACCTCCAGTAACCTTGATTTCACCGTATTAACTCGCATCCCCGTATTCGTACCAAACATCTGAATCACTCTACCCACCCTCCTTAACTCCTCCTTTCCCCATAGCAAAACAGTAGTATCATCCACATACCCAACGATGCCCCCTTTGCACCCCCCTCCATCCCCCGTTTGTCCATCACCCGCTCAACAGACTCATAGAAAGGATTCTGCACACACGCAAAGAGCAGCTGCAACAGCCGGCATCCCTGCCTCAAACCTCTCTCCATCGGTACACTTTCACCCAACCTCCCATTGATCTGTACCCTCACCTCCGCCTCAGCATACAGGGTGTTCACCCACCTCACTACCCCCTCCCAAAACCCCAACCTCTCTAAGCAAACCCCTAAGAAATCTCTGTCCACGCAATCATATGCGTTCTCCCAATCTACGCCTAGCTAGTATTCCCCCTCCCATGCAACTCTCTAGAAAATTCCTAATAAAACCATGTCCATCCCTCATCCTTCTCCCCGGAATTCCCAACTGCCCACTATGTAACACTAAACCCAACATTTTCCTCGTTCTGTTGCCCAAAATCTTAGCAAAAATCTTGTAATCCGAGCACATTAATGTAATTGCACGGTAATCATTCGAAACTTGGCATTCCTTCTTTTTGGGCACTAAAACCTTGACACCCATTCTTTGCGATTTTCCCATCCTCCCACTACTTAACATACAATTCAAAACCCCCACCAGACAATGCCGTACACTCTCCCAATGACACCAATAAAAATCATTCAGTATGCCGTCTATCCCAGGGGTTTTACCCTGACAGCCCAAAAACTGCCTCCTCTACCTCCGATACACTAATACTACTCTCGAGTCTGTCACCGTCCTGCTCACTTAATACCCTATTGAACCCCTCATCCCCAAAACGTCCCTCACCCACTTCCCCACTAACCCCCCCTCCATTTCTCCCTAAACCAAAAATCTGCAAGCGAACTAATATTTTCCATGGTGGATAGGCCTTGACCCTCCTCAAATCCACCCTCCCCCCCCCCTCTACCAGCCACTATATACGCCAAGGTGGTTTTCACCTGCCTTTCCTTAAACTTCCTGAGTACAAATCTCGATGGCCTATCCCCCCTTAAAACATCATCCAACCCCGCCCTAACTCTAATTGCTTCAAACTTTTCATTATGGATTTCCGCCAACCTATTTCGCAAATGTTCCATATCCTCACTCCACCCCACCCGTTCCTCTGCATAACAGTCATTTAACTGACCTTCAAGATAATTTTGTAGACCATAGCTCCACCTCACCATCTCCTTACCCCGTACTTTAAAAAACTCTGTGATTCCAACTTTAGCCCTCATGTCCCACCAATCCAGCAAATCCATCTCCCTATTCCTAGTCTCCTAAAAGGATTTCCACCAATCTTCAAATCCTGTAGCGTCACCCTCGTCCCCAAGTAGCCTCGCATTCAATTTCCAGTATCCCGCATAAACTCTCACTATACCATCTACCCTCAAATCTGCTATAACAGCATTATGATCAGAAAAACCCACAGCAAAGGACTGGTCTCCTTTACCGTGACAGCCACACCTCCTTTCAACCTCAAAGCATCACTGGTAAACAACCTATAACCTTTCAAAACCAACTCACATCCTAACCTATGGTTATGTTTCTGCAAAAAAACAGACATCAATACTAAATCTCCTTAAAACCCACTCTAACCATACCCTCTTGACCTCGGTCTTAAGACCGTTTACATTGAAAGTTACACACCTGAAATTACAAGAATGGCGGCTTACCCCTATGCCGCTGAGGCTTACTTGGTCCTCCTTTCATAGGTCGCCGTCCATCTCTATCAATCCCTTGTTCTTGCCCTCCAACCCCTCCCTGTCCCTTCCCGCCATTCTTCCCATTGCCCCCCCCCCTCCCGGTATCGCCGTTTCCACCACAGCTGCCCAAACCTTCTTCCCAGGCCGCTGCGCTGGTGTGAGGACCTCGTCCATGTCTGATGTCCCCACTAATCTCTTGCAGGAGCTACCCTCTACACACATATCTTCTTTAATCACATCTTGATGGACTTCTACCACCACATTGCTCTCCATTCTAACCTCACTCAGTGTGTGACCACAAGGCAACGTGGCGTCAAATTTCCGACGGTTCCGGAGGTTGAATGGAGTCAGCCTCCCAAATAGGAATAAAACAAAGGGGTAAACACGTCCTGCTGAAGGTATCTACATTAACTTGGCAGAACTTGAGATCGGATGGTGGTGACATAGGGAAGATAAGGAATGCTGTCGTCTCACCCACAGCTAAGTAACCCTTCTTGTTATTGCAAGCTATCTGGCTAGTATAGTTTTGTTATAATGAGATAGGTTTTTTTTTTTTTATTCGCCGGTATTCTCCCGGCCCGGGTCTTTTCCAAGTAGTGGTGACCCGGCCTTGGCTCCCTATTACCTGGAGTTTACCTGGAGAGAGTTCCGGGGGTCAACGCCCCCGCGGCCCGGTCTGAGACCAGGCCTCCTGGTGGATCAGAGCCTGATCAACCAGGCTGTTGCTGCTGGCTGCACGCAAACCAACATACGAGCCACAGCCCGGCTGATCCGGAACTGACTTTAGGTGCTTGTCCAGTGCCAGCTTGAAGACTGCCAGGGGTCTGTTGGTAATCCCCCTTATGTGTGCTGGGAGGCAGTTGAACAGTCTCGGGCCCCTGACACTTATTGTATGGTCTCTTAACGTGCTAGTGACACCCCTGCTTTTCATTGGGGGGATGGTGCATCGTCTGCCAAGTCTTTTGCTTTCGTAGTGAGTGATTTTCGTGTGCAAGTTCGGTACTAGTCCCTCTAGGATTTTCCAGGTGTATATAATCATGTATCTCTCCCTCCTGCGTTCCAGGAAATACAGGTTTAGGAACCTCAAGCGCTCCCAATAATTGAGGTGTTTTATCTCCGTTATGCGCGCCGTGAAAGTTCTCTGTACATTTTCTAGGTCGGCAATTTCACCTGCCTTGAAAGGTGCTGTTAGTGTGCAGCAATATTCCAGCCTAGATAGAACAAGTGACCTGAAGAGTGTCATCATGGGCTTGGCCTCCCTAGTTTTGAAGGTTCTCATTATCCATCCTGTCATTTTTCTAGCAGATGCGATTGATACAATGTTATGGTCCTTGAAGGTGAGATCCTCCGACATGATCACTCCCAGGTCTTTGACGTTGGTGTTTCGCTCTATTTTGTGGCCAGAATTTGTTTTGTACTCTGATGAAGATTTAATTTCCTCATGTTTACCATATCTGAGTAATTGAAATTTCTCATCGTTGAACTTCATATTGTTTTCTGCAGCCCACTGAAAGATTTGGTTGATGTCTGCCTGGAGCTTTGCAGTGTCTGCAATGGAAGACACTGTCATGCAGATTCGGGTGTCATCTGCAAAGGAAGACACGGTGCTGTGGCTGACATCCTTGTCTATGTCGGATATAAGGATGAGGAACAAGATGGGAGCGAGTACTGTGCCTTGTGGAACAGAGCTTTTCACCGTAGCTGCCTCGGACTTTACTCTGTTGACGACTACTCTCTGTGTTCTGTTAGTGAGGAAATTATAGATCCATCGACCGACTTTTCCTGTTATTCCTTTAGCACGCATTTTGTGCGCTATTACGCCATGGTCACACTTGTCGAAGGCTTTTGCAAAGTCTGTATATATTACATCTGCATTCTTTTTGTCTTCTAGTGCATTTAGGACCTTGTCGTAGTGGTCCAATAGTTGAGACAGACAGGAGCGACCTGTTCTAAACCCATGTTGCCCTGGGTTGTGTAACTGATGGGTTTCTAGATGCGTGGTGATCTTGCTTCTTAGGACCCTTTCAAAGATTTTTATGATATGGGATGTTAGTGCTATTGGTCTGTAGTTCTTTGCTGTTGCTTTACTGCCCCCTCTCCATAGGATGGAAAAGGCTCGTGATAGGGGCTTCTTGCAGTTCTTGATGAACACAGAGTTCCATGAGTCTGGCCCTGGGGCAGAGTGCATGGGCATGTCATTTATCGCCTGTTCGAAGTCATTTGGCGTCAGGATAACATCGGATAAGTCTAGGTATTGTGGGTGTTTCAGCAACATCATGTGACCACCAGAGAAAATTTGTAAGTGGTGGTATTATATATAAGTATTTTTTTCATATGATAGATATATATGTGTATCCCTACCCCTCTCCTTCCGTTAGTCTAATCTAATAATACTGTCCACAATTTCTACATAAATATTAATATCATAATTATTGGAGTCCAGGTTAGATGTGTATAGAGTATTGGGTGTCGAAGGGAGATAATCTCCACGTGACCTGGAGTGTCTCAAAGGTTTCCCATAGACCTCAGCGGTGCAGCAAATGTAAGTAATTTATTATTGTTGCCTTCTAATCATATTACTTGTATGAAGGTAATGGTGAAGTTCATGCAGGTAATTTATTTCTCACGCATCCTGAAGTTCCTTGGAAACTGGCCACGGAGGTGTTAGCCGCAGATATGTCACCTTGTTTACACTTTTTCTGTCTCGTATTATTATTATAATCAAAAAGAAGCACTAAGCCACAAGGGCTATACAGCTTCGGTCCCGTAGTTCTATCGCTAGAGCACTCAGCTCACACACTGAGGTCCGAAGTTCGAATCTCCTCCGATGCGGCTGCAAAACATAAGTGACATATTTCCATACGACACCTGCTGTCCCTGTTCACCCATCAATAAAATGGGTACCTGAGTGTTAGTCGACTGGTGTGGGTCGCATCCTGGGACAAAACTGACCTAATTTGCCTGAAATGCTCTGCATAACAAAGGGCTTTCTATACAGTAGTATGTCATTGATGTCAGCTAGAACTGTATTACATGTACTTGCAGTACATAAAGATATTATCATATTATCCTGTAGGTGGGCCACTTAGGGTGGCCACAGAGGTGCTGGCCACAGCTGGGGTGGCCACGGAGGTGCTCTTACACTTTCGTTTTCCTTGTTTAGCTTGCGATTTTAGTTTAGAAATATCTAGCAGTTCAACAGCAGTGAAGAAAGCTTCGTCTTGAGTTTTTTTCAGTTTAATGTGTTTATTATGCACCCCATACCCATCCTATGGGCGGTAGTCAAAAGATTACAGAGGTACATAATGGGTCCAGGGACTGGACCCCAGCTCGTCTTCAGAGGAGTGATGGTGTCATGTCACACACTCCAGCAGCCTCTCCCTCTGCTGCTTTCTTTAGCTCTATCATCATTTCTAAGCGCTTTCTCAGTTTCTTGCTAATGATATACACAAATTTTCTCTCCTTGGGAGTCATTGTGTATACAAAATTTGTATAATGGAGGGCAATAATAAGAGTCCCAAGGATCTGCCGTGGCCAGTCAGAGCAACATACCTCACCTGTGCTTGGACCTCTGGTCGGCACTGAAGGTGGTGTGTGGTGGAACAGCCAGTCTGAAAGTTACTAATTAGCATTTTAAAACTTCTGGCACAAAATTATAACAAAAAATTACGAAAAATGGCTAAAACTTACCATAAACGTACTACTATTATGGCGTGCGTCGAAACAATGATGCAATTACTTCTTGTATAATAATTACGATAACTTTTTATAGAATTATCGTACAGAGACCAGACATACACCAAAATGTTGCCAAGTTCCTGAGATATTTTTCGTAAGCTTAAATATTGCAGCTCTTGACGCCTCAACAAATCAGTTGCAGGCCAGCCACCGTGGAGAGAAGACGTCGTCGTTCCTGCTCTTCAGCTGAGCAACTCTGAACACTGTTGCTCGAGAATTTACTTGGGTTATCCTGAGTAGTTCTTCACCAGAGCTGAGAGGAGACTTGCTTGCAGTCATTTCGAGCCCCATCCCATCAAGAGGGTAAGGCGGTGACTTGCTTGCTTGTTCACCCCTCTCATCCCCATCCTCCCCTCACCCATACAACAACACTGGCTCACACACTTAACACACTACATACATTGCTATCCTTCTGACTGTCCTATCTTCTTTTTCGGCAACTTCGCTTTGGCGAGTTAACACAAGGCATTTTGACCATCTGGTAGCCCGTGTGGTTTTTTAAAATCCAGCCGATCTTTGCCTTGGGCCCTTTCCCCTCACTACTCGAGGGTAGGCTATCTTAGGGGCTGACCTTCATAAGTCAGCTGAAATAGGATGTTAGGCTAACATTAAGGAAAGATACCTTTTTGTTAAGCAACTCCTCTGCCAGATGCACCTTCCCAGGCATCATGGCGAGGATTCGTGTAAGATTACGTATTGATGGAAATCAAATGTCCATGAAAGACATTCTCAAATGTATTTGCTCGAACTCAACTGTTGCTCCAGTGGATGTTTTTCAAACCCACGCTGGAGCAGTACTTCTCCTCTCTTCAGAAGAAGAGTTACTTCAACTACTAAAGCATGATGTCTTGGAT